>NW_024423343.1:74029426-74157482 GCF_017311325.1 Ursus maritimus | reverse complement strand
CTTAAAAAAAAAAAAAAAAAAAAAAGAATTTCTTCAAGAAATATTTTACTTTTGCTTTTCTCTTAAGAAACCTATGTTAAATAGTAAAAATATATTCATTTCCAATTTAAAAAATTAAGTGTGCAGGCATATGCATAATCCCTCAGAAATTATCTTTCTGTGTACGAGTATTCAAAAAGTTTCCTCCTTCCTTTACTGATTTTACTGATACTTTCTTGGCAGACAGGAACATGGGTGCCTTATTCTTTCATTTGTAACATCCTTTGAACAATGTATGCTGGTAGCCAACAGAGCAACTTGTAGGTAAGAGGGGGGAAAATCAAGTTGACAACAAAATTATTGGTAGAAGTATTTTCATAGGAAGTTTTATGAAGTGAAAATGATATCCATAATAAAATGTCTAAGAAATTAGAAATTATAAGCACACCTTAAAGTGCTCTTTAAATATTCTGTATGATTTCAGTGCACTGCATGACATATTCAGTGTCTGATTATGTTGGTAAAATATGATATGGGACATAACTTTGTTAAAAGTAAAAAAAAATCCTATTGTAACCCTTTGCATATGTATGACAAATTACTCTCTTTAGGCAAAACTAATGGGAGGTTTGATCAAGGATCTAGACTCTCTGGTTCACTAAATCCCACATAATTATTTCTCTACTCTTATGATTTCCCTCATAAGTAGGGATTTTTTCATATAATATTTTATTTTGCTACTTAGCTTAGGTAGATATAACTATCACTTAGAAGCAGCAGTTCTGTCTGTGAGAAGGCAGGATATTTTTGATGGGCTTTCTTCACAGCAGGGGTCCTTCCTCTTGAGCCATGTTTTTCAACATGTAGCTCTTTTCCTTTTTTTCTTTTTAATTGAACCAGTATTGTTCATGGTATTACAGTTGTATATGAATTGAAGTAAACACAATGGCTATTTATGGGAGTGTGATGAGTCCATTACTCATCTAGAATTTATTGTCTGACCACAGCGTTCACAGCAATTTAAGCATAGTCTGCCTCTGCAACATAGACACATTTTTGGAGACAAAACAAATGTATAATCATTAAAACAGTTAGAGATAAGCACATAATTACAAGATTGCATTGCGTTTCAGCTATAGGAGTGGGAGTGACTAATTGGAGGAAGTATCCCTGAGGTGCAATTTTAAGGAAGAAAACTCTAGGGATAGGAGGAGGGATGCTGTTCCATGCAATTAGAATAGTCTAAGAAAAGTAAATGCGGTTCACTTTTAAAAATAAGGAGCTAACTACAAAGACAGCACTAAGGCAAGCTAGTGTCTGTATTCACAAATATACTTTTGTTAAATTTCTAGTGTCAGATTCATTCTCATTAGGAATACTGCATTTTCAAGTAGAGCTTTCAGAGGCTTGTGCCCTAACCAGAACAAAGGCAATAGGGTATGATCTAATGGCCATTCTCAACTTTAATACATAATATATCTCTCTACTGGGTCAAGAATTGAGTATTCCCTCAGGCAAAGGAGATTAACTGAAATCTAAATTTTACTCTTAAATAAGTCAATAAGAAGTTTTATCTTTGTGTTATAATTCTGTGAAAGGGTGTTTCTCCTGTGAGAATTCCCGATCTCCCATAAAGATAAAAGCCTAGGGGTCCCTGTGTGGCTCAGTCATTAAGCGGCTGCCTTCGGCTCAGGGCGTGATCCCAGAGTTCTGGGATCAAGCCCCACATCAGGCTCCTCTGCTAAGAGCCTGCTTCTTTTTCTCCCACTCCCCCCTGCTTGTGTTCCCTCTCTCACTGGCTGTCTCACTCTCTCTGTCAAATAAATAAATAAAATATTAAAAAAAAAAAAAAAGATAAAAGCCTAGGCAAGAAAAGTGTGGTAAGCTGATTTTGTCCTATTTCTTAGAGCTGTGCATCTTTTTATATTACCAAATTGGAAGGAAAAAAAGGAATTATTTTTCTATATGAAAGATAATTGAAAACATGTTGACCAAAAGTCAATAGTATTCTGTTGAGTTTGACATTCTCCAAATATACCTTCCAACTTGTTAAAATTAAAAAAAAAAAAAACAAGTCTTACAGTACATTTTGTTTGCTTATAATAATTTAAGTATTACTGGACAGCTAGGTTTATCTTATTCATCATAGAAATATTTTAGTAGCATCCGTACATTTTAATCTAAGGCAAAATATTGATCAGCCTATCCTAGGATGTAGTTCATACATTAGTTGATCAATTTAACTGTCCTGATAACTTCAGATTCATACATCAAGTGCTTTTTATGATACTTAAAAAATCCTTGAGTTCTTTGTACTTGAATTAATTTACAGTCTTCTTACTATACTTAAAGTTATTGATGGGAGAGTTATCATTAAATAAATGGGAATTTGGAATCAAGCCTATAGTTGATACTGATAATAAGAACAGCTCAAATTTTACTTAAACACTTAAATTTGTCTTTGCTTAAAGCACTATGACCTATGTTCCCTGAATTTGTTACAAATTTTTCATAGAATTTTAAGGATGATAAAGAGTGTCAAAACAGTGCAAGTATTAGCATATTCATATGACATTTTGAAAATAGTCAATTACCCACATTAAAACTAAAGCATTACAAAAATTTGAGGAATATATATGAATTAATTCATTTTAGTCAGGTTGAATTTTTATTCTTTTAATTGGGCTTATGTATGGGTGTCTTTTATCTGACTACTTAAAACTAAAGAAAACATTAAGAAAAAGGCAAGAAGGAAACCTAACATTTTTTTAAGTTTTGAAACAACTGTACATCGACAGTTGGCAGAATAAATGTACAGTGCACTTTCTTATTCCCTTTTTGTCTTCTTTTTATTCTTTAAATATTTATGCAGTGCTGACTTTAAGTGCTGGAGAAATTAAGGTGAATATAATAGACATTGCCCAGGAAATTTTCATAAACTACTGTGGAATAGACACATTAACAGATAACCCCAGTTAAATGTAGTGAGTGACGTGGTGGAGCTAATCCAGCTTGGAGCTCATATCTCCCAGAACAGAGACAAAAGGGAGCAATGACAAGGAAATCTTTCTTTCTTTCTTTTTTTTCTTATGCTTGAAATATATGTACAGAAATATTTGAAGAGGATTTACTCAGAAATTAAAAATTATTTTTTGTGTCTGATAAAATCATATATTATGATTTCCATATCATTGAAACTTTGTGGTTAATCTACAGAATAAATATTTATTAAAAAAACAATTCTGAAGGCACTCAGTACACTTTTATTGAATATATTAATTCATCAGTTCGTTTAACAGGTATTTATTGAACATTTGATTAGTGCCAGTCATTGCAGTTGAGTCACAGGAGGCCATCAATAACGTATGCAATGCATAACTGACATAGAAAGTTATAAGGCAGTGACCCTTGTGGAACAAAGAAAAGTTAGAAAAGAGAGGGGATAGGAAATAGTGGGATGAGGGGCATCTTACAAATATTAAATTGGAGGCCTGGGCAGGCCTCACTGAAAAGTTGACATTTGAGCAAATACATAAAATTTGTCTTGTGGATGTTTGGTAGTTGATCATATGGGGCGATGAGAACAGCGAGTGTTGAGGTGACATCATACCTGCTGCATCTGAGGAACAGCAAGGAGGCCAGTTTGACTAGAGGAGAGGGAAACTGTTGGAAATAAGTAGGCAGTAAGTTTAAAGAGGTAATGGGAACAAGAACACACAGCGCCTTCTAAGCAATTATAGGGTTGTGGGGTTCACTTTGAGTGAACAGAAGAACCGTTGTAGAGTTTTGAGTGTAAGTGTGACATAGTCTGCTTTACTTTTAAAAGGATCATCTGGCCACGGTGTTAGGAAGAGACTTTGATAGAGGCCAGATAGAATTAATAATACAATTAGACTATCATAGTAATTTAGGTGAGAGGAGAAGACGGTTCACACTAGGGTGGAGCAGTGGAGGAGGTGATAGTAGTCAGATTTTATGTTTCAAAGTCAGAACTAATAGTTTTTGTTGATGGATGGGATTTGCAGTGTGAGACCAAGATGAGAATCAAGGATGACTACAAGGTTTTGAGACTGAGCTATGGAGTTATCATAAACTGATAAAAAATGTTCACTTTAACCTAACTTGCTGATATTAATATTCAGTGGTAGAATTTAGGTGGATTTGGTTATAGAATATGGTTAGAATATTTTGAGGAAAAAATGGAGTGAAAATAAAGAAAAACTATGGAAAATAGTCAGGGTTTGTATTTCAGTTAGCTATTTTGCAACTTCTTTTCCCTTGAATGGTCTTTGGGGTCTTGACCAGGACTGCAAGTAGAGTGATAAAAGTTCAGTGATACTAAGTTACAAAATAAGAACTTGATCAGAAATAGCATGGACTCCACTTTGTTTTTAAGGCATTGCCTCTGGTATCCACATGTAAATATTTAATTCCTACCAAATTGTATATGCACTATTATGTTAAACTACTATATAGAGATCTTTCAAGAAACATGTGATGCTTTTTTAACATGATTAAACATGTTTTATCTATTTTTCATCTGAGAAACAGCCCATGCAGATATTTCAAAATGATTAATTTTTCATACTATTTCACTGCTTCTACTAAGTTGCATTTTTGGTAAGATACTCTTTTGAAAATATTTTTACTATTTAAATATACTACATTTTTCATAGTTTTTTTTTTTTTTCCCCTTAGCATTATGAATCAGACAGCATTCCTGCAAGAGAAAGGTAATAAACAGAAAAAGTGACTGTAAGGGGAAAACTTAATAAAGGGGATATTTACAAAGGTGTGGGCTAGGTTAAAGGAAACCAATAAGATATAGTGAAGCTTACAGAATAGGCGCACAAGGCCAAGGTTGGTGTTAATACCCCCTAAACAAAGGGAAGGAATAGTTTTGCAGGTACCCAAAAGATAGAGTTGTGGCTTTTAGTATAATTGTATCTGTACAAGATGGCCACTCAAAAGAAACAGTAAATTTTGGTAAAGAATAGAGCCTGGGAACAATGCAAACTTCACCTAACTTGTCTTACACATGGTGATACTGTTTAAAATTTATATGTAAAAAATCAATGGGCATTTTAGAACTGAAAAATGCAATATGTGAAATTAAAACTTCATTGGATGAACATTAACAGAGATCTAGATACAGCAGAAGACAGAATTAGTGAACTCACATCAGGCTATCGGAAAGCATACACGCTGAAGTGTAAGATTAAAAAAAAAAGTAGAAGAAAGAGAAAATAATATTGTAAAAGATGTACCATGCAGCCAAGAGAGACAAAAATACAAATGATTAAGATCTCACAAAGAGAAGAGAGGCAGATCGGTCAGAAGCAATATCAGAAAAATAGTGCTTGAGCCTCTTTTCAAATCTGATGAAATACATCAATCTACAGATTTAAGAAACTTATCAATCTCTAAGCAGTATAAATAGAAAGAAAATATCACCAAGGCACCATAGAACCAAATGTTTAGAAACTAAAGATAAAAAGGAATCTTGAAAATACCCAGAATAAAACATATGCATTACCTTTATAAAAGCAAAAGTCACGGGTGCCTGGGTGGCTCAGTTGGTGAAACATCTGCCTTAGGCTCAGGTCATGGTCCCAGGGTCCTGGGATAGAGCCCTATGTGTCTTCCGGCTCTCTGCTCTGCGGGGAGCCTGCTTCTCCCTCTGCCTACATCTTCCCCTGCTTGTGCTCGCTTTCTCTCTCTGTCAAATAAATAAAATAATAAAAATAAAAATAAAATAATAAAAATAAAAAAATAAAAGCAGCAGTAAGACTGACCGCTGACTCCTATAGAAGCAAAACAAACATGAAGTTATGTCCTTAAAGGGCTAAAAGAAAAAAAAAAGTCAACAAAGAATTCTGTACTCAACTTTGTGTTCTTCAAAAATTTGTACAAAATAAATACAAATATTTATTTTTAAACAAATATTTTTAAACAAAAACAAATACTTTTTACAAAAACAAAAACTCTGTAGCAACTTTTACTACAAGAAATGCTAAAGAAATTTCTTTGGCTTGAAGGAAAATAATTCCAAATGAAAGCACATAACTGCAGAAAGAATAAAAGAGCTCCATGGTCCGGGTGCCTGGGTGGTGCAGTCGTTAAGCGTCTGCCTTCGGCTCAGGGCATGATCCCAGGGCCACCCCTCTTTTCTCAAATAAATAAATAAATCTAAAAAAAAAAACAAAAACAAAAACAAAATACAAAAAACTGAAATAATAACTGAAATTTATTTTTTTTCATTGGACCTATATCGAGAATTGATGCCATTTGGATAAAGAGCTCATACTTAAAATTGTCAAGAATTTATGCATTTTGGGGCGCCTGGGTGGCACAGCGGTTAAGCGCCTGCCTTCGGCTCAGGGCGTGATCCCGGCGTTATGGGATCGAGCCCCACATCAGGCTCCTCCGCTATGAGCCTGCTTCTTCCTCTCCCACTCCCCCTGCTTGTGTTCCACTCTCTCGCTGGCTGTCTATCTCTGTCAAATAAATAAATAAAATATTAAAAAAAAAAAAAGAATGTATGCGCTTTTAATGTCACACCATGTGTAACAAGCTACTTTAATATAATTAACTCTAATACAGTGTCATCTGTCCCTTAAAAAATAGGAGTTTATAGATGAACACTTTCATTATTCACAGGAAAAAATACACTTGAAGTGTTATCTTTGTTTTTGGTTGTACCACTTTTGTACATCCAAGTACCTTTGAACATTAAATACTGTGTAAATACAGCCAATCCTCATTATTCATGGATTGTGTGTTTGTGAATTTACCTACTCACTAAATTATATTTGTAACCACAAAATTAATACTTATGGCTTTTTCAGTCATTCTTGCATATATTCAGAACAGCAAAAAAATCCAAGTTACTCAATGCACACATTGCCACCTGAGAACAAGGTAATGCCCATTTCAGTTTGTCTCATGTAAACAGGTATCCTTTTAGCAGTCTATGTGGTATTGGGTTTTTTGTTTTGTTTTGTTTGTTTTTTGGGGTTTTTTTTGCATTTTTGTGGGTTTTGTTGGTACTTTCACTGTTGAAAATGGTTCTCAATATAGTGCGAAAGTGCTGTCTAGTGTTCCTAAGTGTAAGAAGGCTGTGATGTGCTTTATGGAGAAAATACGTGTGTTAGATAAGCTTTGTTCCAGCATGAGTTATAGTGCTAGTGGCCCTGGGTTCAATGTTAATGAATCAACAATATTATATATCCAGCAAAAGGAAGAGGAAATTTGCTGATCTGTGCATGAGATCACCTGCAAAGTGCTAAGCTAACACTTGTAGTGAATGATGAAGCCATCAGAAAGATGGGGAAGTGGCTAAACTCTGGGGTTCATGAGATGACAACCAATAAAATGCATAGTGGACGGCATTGCTGTGAGGCTGATAGCAAATAAATTTACAGTATGTTACCCAGAGTCAGGAAAATGCTAAACTGTCAGCTAGTGATGGCTGGTTTGTACATTTCAAAGGATGATATGGCATGAAAATGTTAGACTTGCAGGTGGAAAACTTGTATTCTTCACTGTGAACTTTGTACTTTAATACTTGAAGACTTTTCTGAGGGTACTAGTGATGATATATGCATCATATAAAAACACGTGTTCTTTATATGTCATATGAAATTTGTCAACATTTGGAAGATCTGCTTAACTCCATGAACCAATATTTTCTATGCTTGATATTACATTGCATGATGTTACAAAATTATACATAGATTAAAAAAATGCAAAGTGCAAGGTAGACCAATAGATTTAACCTTGTTGAGTATGAAATAGTCATTGTTTTAGCTTCAAGTTTCACATTGCAAATAACCTTTAAGAAACTATTTCTTGCTGAGTTTTGATTTAGTATCAAAAGAGAGTATCCACAATTACAGGAAAAAATACTATTCCATTTTTTTTTTTTAGTTACATAAAACACCCAGTGCTCATCACAACATATGCCCTCTTTAATACCCATCACCTTGTTACCACGTCCCCCCACCCACCTCCCCTCTGAAACCCTCAGTTTGTTTCCCAGGGTCTCTCATGGTTCATCTCCCTTTGATTTCTCTGCCTTCAGATTTCCCTCCCCTCCCCTATGGTCCTCCGTGCTATTTCTTATGTTCCACATATGAGTGAAACCATATGATAATTATCTTTCTCTGCTTGATTTACTTCACTTAGCATAATCCCCTCCAGTTCCATCCATGTCGATGCAAATGGTGGGTATTCATCCTTTCTGATGGCTGAATAATATTCCATTGTGTATATGTACCACATCTTCTTTATCCATTCATCTGTTGAAGGGCATCTCGGCTCCTTCCATAGTTTGGCTATTGTGGACGTTGCTGCTGTGAACATTGGGGTGCAGGTGCTCCTTCGGATTACTACATTTGTATCTTTGCGATAATACCCAGTAGTGCAATTGCTGGGTCATAGGGTAGCTCTATTTTTAACATCTTGAGGAACCTCCATACTATTTTCCAAAGTAACTATACCAGTTTGCATTCCCACCAGCAGTGTAAGAGGGTTTCCCTTTCTCCATATCCTCACCAACATTTGTTGTTTCCTGTTTTGTTAATTTTTGCCATTCTAATTGGTATAAGGTGGTATCTCATTGTGGTCTTGATTTGTGTTTCCCTGATGGCTAGTGATATTGAGCATTTTTTCATGTGTCTGTTAGCCATTCGTATGTCTTCTTTGGAAAAGTGTCTGTTCATGTCTTCTGCCCATTTTTTGACTGGGTTATTTGTTTTTTGAGTGTTGAGTTTGAGAAGTTCTGTATATATACTATTCCATTTTCTGACTGAACACATGGGAGAAGCAAAACAATGTAACCAAAGCAATTTATTGTAAGAGATTGAACTCAGAAATAGATAGAAAGATACAGCTGGCTTTTTATTAAGACAAATATTACAGTTTTTCTAATGTACGAAAACATTACTCTTCTCAATAGTTTTCGGAAAACAATTATTTTGCATTAACATGTTTTATATATTAACATGTATTAAGTTTATTATTATTTTTGCATTAAAAAACAAATAATTTAAAAAATTATAGTATTAATTTGTAGTACAGTAATTGTTGGTAGATACAGCCAAAACAAACAAATGCTCTTTGGGTCCTTAATCATTTTTCAGAGAGTAGAGTCCTAAAATCATAAGTTCGAGAGCTGCTATACTACATGTTGCAAATGTCTCAATAGTATAAAGCTTCATTATTGTCTTTCAAAAAGTTATTCTTAAAAGTAAAAATGGCAGTTATACAAGGCAGTTAAAAGGAGGGTCTTAGGACTTAGTGATTTTTACCGCCAGTTGAAGCAGTGCTATTTGGCATAGTCCCTGGGGTAAATACATGGAAAAGAGAGGACAGTAGAATGCCCACTCAGTTGCTATATGGTGAAAAGATGCAGATAAACCACAAAAACAGAAGAAATACTTTGTTTGCTTGAGAACTGAAGCATCAGTTAACTGGTACAGTATTATACTCCTTCTTATTCATGGATGCTTGTTAAATTGCTAACATCTATTGAGAACAATCAGGTTTTCACTTGCATGATCTTGTTTCCTTTCCATACAACCCAGCAAAGTGGGTACTATTATCACCATTTTGTAGATTGTGGAAAACATGGCTCATTGATGAAGCTGAAATCACATGAAGGGTGGGAGAGTTGTGACTCAGACTAGATATTCTCCGCACCACAGCCCTATTTCTGTTGCACCACATTGGTATGAGAAAGACTTTTTTTTTCCTCCTTAGGTTTCCAGCCACTTCCATACAATGAATAAAGCCTAGTATGTTTGAATTTTAAATTATTTATGAAATTAATGCATGCCAAAATTGAAAATAAACATAAAAGGCAAGACAATTACCCATCTGTATTTGTTTTTACTTATAAAATAGTTACCGTATACTCCACCTTTTATTTCTTTTTGTTGTCTGATTGCTGAGACTAGGACTTCTAGTACTATGTTAAATAGTAATGGTGAAACTGAACATCCCTGTCTTTTTCCTGAGCATTGAGGAAAAGCTCTCAGTTTTTCCCCATTGAGGATGATATTAGCTGTGGGATTTTCATATATGGCCTTTACGATGTTGAGGATGTTCCCTCTATCCCTACTTTGTTGAGGGTTATTATCAAGAATAGATATTATACTTTGTTATATGCTTTTTCTGCATTTATTGTGAGAATCATATGGTTCTTATCTTTTCTTTTATTAATGTGGTATATCATGTTGATTGAATTTTGAATATTGAACCACACTTGCAACCCAGGAATAAATCCCTCTTGATTGTCTTGAATAGTTCTTTTAATGTAGTGTTGTATTCAGTTAGCTAGTATCTTGTTGAGAATTTTTGCATCCATATTAATCAGGGATATTGGCCTATAATTCTTTTTTTTAGTAGGGTCTTTGTCTGGTTTAGGAATCAAGGTAATGCTGGCCTTGTAGAATGAGTTTGGAAATTTGCCTTCCATTTCTATTTTTTAGAACAATTTGAAAAGAATAGGTATTAACTCTTATTTAAATGTTTGGTAGATTCCCTTAGGAAGCCACCTGGCCCTGGACTTTTGCTTTTTTGGTAGATTTTTGATTACTGATTCAGTTTCTTTGCTGGTTATCACTCTGTTTTCTTTTCTTTTTTGTTTTTTAGATTTATTTATTTATTTTAGAGAGAAAGAGACCACGAGTGGGAGGGGCAGAGGGAGAGGAAGAGAGAATCTCAACAGACTCCCCACTCACTGTGGAGCCTGATATAGGGCTTGATCTCACAACCTGAGATCGTGACCTGAGCCAAAACCAAGAGTCAGACACTTAATCAACTACACCACCCAGGCTCCCCTTTTCAAGTTTTCTATTTCTTCGTGTTTCGGTTTTGATAGTTTATATGTTTTTAGGAATTTGTCTGTTTCTTCCAGGTTGTTCAATTAGTTGGCATATAATTTTTCACAGATTCTCTTATAATTGTTTCTATTTCTGTGATGTTGGTTGTGATCTCTCCTCTTTCATTCTTGATTTTATCAGGGTTCTTTCTCTTTTCTTTTGGATAAGTCTGGCTAGGGGTTTATCAATTTTGTTAATTCTTTCAAGCAACCAGGTCCCAGTTTTATTTTATTTATCTGTTCCACTATTTGTCTGTTTGTTTCTATGTCATTTATTTCTGCTCTCATTTTTAGTATTTCCTTTCTTCTACTGGCTTTAGGCTTCATGTGTTGTTCTTTTTCTAGTTCCTTTAGGTGTAAGGTTAAGTTGAGTATTTGAGACTTTTCTTCTTGAGGTAGTATTGCTGTATATTTCCCTCTTAAGACAGATTTTGCTGCTTTTTTAAAAGGTTTTGGACAATTGTGTTTCATCTCCATTTGTTTCCATGTATTTTTTAAATTTCTTCTTTAATTTCCTGGTTGGCCTATTCAGTCTCTAGTAGAATGTTCTTTAACCTCCATGTATTTGTGGTCTTTCCAAAGTTTTTCTTGTAGGTGACTTTATCATAGCATTGTGGTCAGAAAATATGCATGATATGATCTGAATCTTTTTGTACTTTTGTTGAGGCCTGATTTGTAACCCAGTATATGATCTATTCTAGAGAATGTCCCTTGTGCACTTGAATAGAATGTGTATATATGTAAAGTCTATCTGGTCCAGCGTGTCATTGTTTCCTTGTTGATCTTCTGCTTAGATGATCTCTCCATTGATGTAAGTAGGATGTTTAAATCCCCTACTCTTTTTGTATTATTATCAGTGAGTTCCTTTATATTTATTATTGTTTTATGTATTTGGGTGCTCCCAAGTTGAGGGCATAGATATTTACAATTGTTAGATCTTCTTGTTGGATAGAGCCCTTTATTGTGATATAGTGATCTTCTTCATCTCTTGTTATAGTCTTTGTTTTAAAATCTCATTTGTCTTATATAAGATTTGCTACCCCAGCTTTCTTTTGACATTAACTTACATGACAAATGGTCCTTCATCCCCTCACTTTCAATATGCAGGTGTCTTTAGGTCTAAAATGAGTCTCTTGTATTCAGCATATAGATGAGTCTTGTTTTTTTTTTTTTTTTTAATTTATTCTGATACCCTCTGTCTTTTGATTGGCCATTTGGTCCATTTACAGTCAGAGTGATTACTGATCGATATGTATTTAGTACCATTTATTACTTGTTTTGTCATTGTTTCTGAAGATTTTCTCTGTTCTTTTCTTGTCTTTGTTGCTTTTGGTCTTTCTTTCCTGCTCAATGAGTCCCCTTTAATATTTCTTGCAGGGCTGGTTTAGTGGTCACAAACTCCTTTAGTTTTTGTTTGTCTGGGTAATTCTTTCTCTCTCCTTCTATTCTGAATGATAGCCTTGCTGGATAGAGTATTCTTAGCTGCACATTTTCCCCATTCAGCACGTTGCATAAATATCTTCTTTCCTGTCAAGTTTCTGTGGAGAGGTCTGCTGCTAAGCTTATATGTCTTTCAAGTTAGGAATTTGTTTTGTCTTGTTGCTTTTAGTGTTTTTTTTTTTTATCTCTATAATTTGCAGATTTAACCATGATGCGTCTTCATGCTGGCCTGCTTTTGCTGATTTTGATGGGAGTTCTCTGTGCCTCCTGGATTTGGCTGTGTGTTCCTTCCCCAGATTAGGGAAGTTTTTAGCTATAATTTCCTAAAATAAATGGTCTGCCCCTCTTTCCCNNNTTCCCTCTCTTCTTCTGAGACTTCCGTATGAATGTTATTATGATTCATGGAGCCACTGAATTCCCTAAGTCTGCACTTGTGATCTAATATTTTTCTTTTCCTTTTCTTTTCAGCTTCATTATTTTCCATAATTTTATCTTCTGTGTCACTTATTCATTCCTCTAATTCTTCCTTCCTTGTGGGTATTACATCCAGTCAGTTCGCATGTCAGTTATAGCATTTTTTAGTTAGGTCTTTTATCTTTGCGGTAAGGTAGTTACTGGTGTCTTCTATGCTTTCCCCAAATCATGCTAGTATCCTTATGATTGTTGCTTTAAATTCTGGATCAGGCATATTACTTATATCGGTTTCGATTAGATCCCTGGCCATGACCTTTTCTTGTTATTTCTTTTGGAATGAATGCCTCAGTTTTGACGTTTTGTCTAGGTCTCTCTCTTCTCTGTGTTAAGAAAGCCTGTTATGTTATCTGCTCCTGAGAATAATGGTTTTATGAGGAAGAGGTCATATACTGTCCGGGGCCCAGTGCTTCAGGAAGTGTCTCTGGTATATGCTGTGTGTACTCTGCTGCTGTGTTTGGCTGCTCTTTCCCTCAAGTCAGTCCTCTGCAGAGTTTCTCCTGCCTGCAGTGGAGAATGTTTGGACCTTAGCCAGAGTGTAGTGAGTTTTAGCTATGTGTGCTCTGGTCCGCTTGTTAAACGAGACCTGATCCTATTTCCACTAGAGCTGAAGCTTTGAAAGACATCTACAGTCAGTAGATGTGGTGGACGTGGCAGCTTTATTCTGTCTTCTGAGAAAGGGGCTCCTGCCCTTGTTTTTAGGCACACTTGTCCTAGAAAAGCAGCACCCACAGAGCACAGAGGGACAGGGCTTAGTGTAAGCGATTTAAGCCACCACTGTTGGCACTGTGCTGGCTACTGAAGTTAGTTTACGTTGAGGGTCAGGGGGAGGAAATGGCACCAGCCACCTCTTTTATCCTGGAGAGGCAGTGCCACCTCTCCTAGATGTCCTTCAAAAAGGGGGAACCATCTGTCCCAGTGCATCATAGGGGATGCTCAGATCATTTGTCTCCTCCTTGGCTATCTGCCCTCCTTCTCCACAGGGGCACTGCAGCGCCCTCAGGGCTCTCCACCAGCCATTAAACTCCAGTATTTCAGCCCTGCTGATTGTAAAACCTCATGAAAATCAGCCCTTCTCATTTCCCCGGTCAATCTTTGGGGAAATGTTTTCTTTGCGTGATTCCCTATGTGCTTCTCTCTCTCCTCTCCATGACCAGGGATCCCTCCCCTCCATAGCCCCCAAGATCCATTTCTCTCCCAAACCACATCTCTGCACTGCCTACCTTCCATGATGTGGCCTCTTTTCTCCCTCTTGTTGTGCAGTTTGTTCTCTCAGTGCTCAGATCAGTTTCTTGAGTGTTCAGAATGATTTGATATTTATCTAGCTGTGTTCAAGGGATGAGGCAAGCCAAGTGTCTTCCTATAACTTCATCATCTTAGCTGTTCCTGCCACGTGCAGTTTTAAAAAAATCTTCATTATTGAAATATTACTAGAAGTAATCATTATCAACAACACTTACATATTAATTACTATGAGATAAGAACTGTTTTAAATGCTGTGTGTGTGTGTGTGTGTGTGTATTTTTTTTTCTTTTCTTCCCTTCCCCAAAACACTTTGAGATAATATACCAGTTAGTTAGGCCAGGATATGCTGGAGCAACAAACAACCCTCAAATCTGACAGGCATACAGTTTTATTTCTTGCTCACAGTGCATAATAATTGTTCACCAACAGCAGCTCTGCTTTACCGTTTCTTCATTTTAAGACCTTGCTGAAGAATTAGTCCCTAGTCAATGTTTTGACAAAAAGGAAAGAGAAAGGGCTTAAGCACACAGTGATTCATAAAACTTCTCTGCATGTTGGGTATTTACCACTTTTGTTCAGATTGCTTTCACCACACAAATTCAAATGGCTACACCTGTCTTAATGGGATAAAGATGTACAGTCCTTCCATGTCGAGGGGCACCACAGGTCATAGGATCCGTCATGTTTTCATTGGTGAACAGAAAGTATTACCTTCTTATATTAAGGGATGCCAAATATTTAGGGGCAAAAAGTAAAATCTATCACATTAGATACAGTCATTTTCCACTTTTTATAGATGAGAAAACTGAGATACAAAGAGTTTACGTATCTTATCCATGCTCAGAAATTTAATAAATGGTGGAGCAGGGTGGAAGCCCAAGCACTCTGGCTTCAGTGACTGTATTTGGCCCAATGATAGAAAATAAATTATGTCCAATAAAAATCACCTTGAGACCCTATGATATTTTATAAATATATCAGCTCTATGATTTGTCTAAACATGGACTCTTTTTCTTTAATAATTGCTAAATCTAATGGGATGCATTGACTCGTTTTCACCTGGGACTATCTCAAAGAAATGAAGATCAGTGGTTCACCTCGAAGCAAATTTTATAAAGTACTGTATTGGTCAGTAATTAAGGGCTTTGACAAGTTTGGGTAAAGAGTACTAATCATGTAAATACTTATAGAGACTTCACTGCCAAATACATGAATACCCTCTAATGCATAGTAAATTTCTAAGTTGGGTTTGCTTCTTTGCTACATACTATAAATGAAATTTATAATATTTGTAGTGTTTCCCAAGATGGTCTCTAAAATATATTCTATTTTAGTTCATTTTAGCTACCATTTAAAGTAATAAGTGTTCTTAAAGGAAACCAAATAATAGTTCTAAAGTTTTAATAGCTAGAGTGGAATGAATAATAAAATGTACACTAAGAATCGATTAGTGTAAAAATGAAAAGGACCAAGATTTTCTGACCTCAGATTCTGTGCTTATTGTTTTGTGTGTTCAGTCAGGGAATTTATAAACGCAGCTGAGTATACAAACTACAAAACCTTATTAATTTCAACATTGCTTATTCATGTACTAGAAACCTTTAGGGGAGTTTTGTTTTATAAGCTTTTATAAGCATACCAGAGTCATTAGTTGTCTGGTACAGCTTACATTTACAAAGTTCCCATTGGTTGGTATCTAACATTTAAAATTGGAAAACTTGAAAGTGAAACATAAATTCCACATAGAGAACTGATGACAGTATCTGAAATAAGCAGGTGACTCTCAAAAGAAATGTAATAATAAACAAAAATATATGTCATATTATTTGTGACATTTTTTGTTAGTAAACGCTCTTTAGATTAAAATGAAGAACCATTTCATCTATGAAATGGGCAAAGATTAAAAAATAGCATTCATTAGTGATGGGGGTGTGGTCAAATGACCATTCTCACATACTGAGAGTTAAATTGACCCAACTTGTATGAAAAGTAATCTAAAATAATAAAGCAAAATCTTATAAATATTTTTAACATTGACATCAAGGAATTCATCCTTTGGAAATACTCATAAATTTTTATGAAATATTTATGTTCCAGCATTATTTCTAATATTAAAAAATTTAAAATAATAATGAAGTTTAAGCAAATTATAATCTGTCCATATGAAGGAATCTTATGTAGTAATGTTTTTTAAGTGCCCTCAAATAATGCATCGGAGGAAATATTAATTTTTCAGTGTTGAGTGAAAATAGTCTGTAAAATTGTTAAACAGAGGATGATCACAATTTTAAAAGTAAAAGTAGGAAGAAATATAAATATGTACCAGATTTTTAACAGCAGTTCAATTATGAATGTTATTGTGGGAAAATGGGTAACTTCTGTTTCCTTTCCAAAACTGTGGATATTTTCCAAATATTATGCAAAAAATTTTTATTATAATCAGTGTTACAATCAGAAAAAGCTACCAAATGAATTTAAACCATTAGTAATTTAAATTTATCAGTGGAATGTTGCTTCTTGGAGGAGTATTTTTTTTTAAAGATTTTATTGATTTGAGGGAGAGAGAGCTAGAGAGAGCATGAGCAGGGGGAGGGGCAGAGAGAGAGGTAGAAGCAGACTCTCTGATGGACAGGGAGCCCGACGTGGGGATCAATCCCAAGACCCCGGATTCATGACCCGGGCCGAAGGCAGACACTTAACCGACTGAGCCACCCAGGTGCCCCAGGGAAGAGTGTTTTTTAGCTTGTTGACTACCATCTGGTTTGCTAAATATCTTTAAATCCATAACATATTTGTGTAGTTTATTTACTCCACGTACAATCCTGTCATTTGTGTTAAATAGAATCTATGTTTAATGAATTGTGTTTGTGCTATAAACCCAGAAAATTAAAATGATTTTCTCATTTCAGTTTCATACATTTCCTTCTTGAGTTGAAAGTGTATTTCTCAAATTGTAATTGTGGATGCGTGGGTGGATGGATAGCTAGCTAGCTCGACAGACTGACAGACAAATGAAGGAACCAAGTAAGTGAACTACAAGATATCCAAGTGGAGTTAATGTAGTTTGGAAGAAGTTTCTTATTTCATCCTTTTTTTTTTTTTTAAGATTTTATTTATTTATTCGATAGAGATAGAGACAGCCAGCGAGAGAGGGAACACAAGCAGGGGGAGTGGGAGAGGAAGAAGCAGGCTCATAGTGGAGGAGCCTGATGTGGGGCTCGATCCCATAACGCCGGGATCACGCCTTGAGCCGAAGGCAGACGCTTAACCGCTGTGCCACCCAGGCGCCCCTATTTCATCCTTTTTGTCTATAAATAATGTTAGAATTGATGGAAGGATCTTTCTAATCACTATTGTTGATACCTTAATAGAGAAAACAGTAATTTTGCCTCATAGTCATTTAAATGTATTTATATTTTTCCTGTTTGTTTTATGTATTTATATGATGAACTTTTTGTGGGTAAGGATACTAATTCCCTTCCCTTTTCAATCTGTCCAAACTACCAAAAACATTGCATATGTTAGATAAAGGATAGACAGTAAATTACTAAACTTTTGCCTTCACACAGAAAGGCAGTGAAGGCAGTGGTTGAGAGAGCACACTCTAGAGTCAAATTGCTAGTGTTTTATTCACAGAATTGCTCTGTGGCCTAAGGACAGTTACTTCACTGTACTTCATTTTTCTCAAGTATAATAACAGGGGGAAACTAGTGCTACCTATCTTTAGAGTTTTGAGAATTACATGAGTTAATGCTTATAAAATGGTTAGAATAGTTCCTGGCACATGCTATATGTAGTTATTACTATTTCAAGATAATTTCCTTTCTAAGTGACTATAATAAACCCATGGCTATAGCATTGAGGAATACATAAACATATTCAAACCTGGGAATAATTTTGGGGGAGCTCTATTGTTATGTAGAGGGATATAGAAGATAATCAACATAAGTAGAGTTAATCATCAAGAGATTTCTGGATATAGAGAAATGCATGAAAACTAGAATGTTTACTGATGAATTTATAATTAGAGAGATAAAAATTATGAATGTTATGGGATATCATTAAAGAGCTTTTAGAAGAGGAAGTTCTTATGGGATTCCCAAAACAGTATGATGATAAGTATTTGTGGATCAGAATAAAAGCAAGTCTTTCAATCCTGATAGAAGGCCTTATGTAAGTAGTTCTCCTTAATTGAAATTTTCTTTTTTAAAAAAAGTTTGGTTATTTGATAAAAGTAATACTTTTAAATACATAAAATAACTTTTTAAATATTTACAAGTGATTACTTCTTTCCTTGTTAATAATAATCCTCATTAAACATAAAAAGTTGAAACTTACATACATAAAAGTAAAATCAAATTATTTTGAGCCCTCTTTAATAACATTGACAATACTGAGAAAAAATGTTGAGCAAAATAAACATTACATTTTACCTTGTTGTTTGTAGTTTTTATAGGTAGTCAGTATTTTGGACTTGAGTATATTTGGGTATAATGTACCCAAATACTTTGGACTCCTTTCATCCCTTTGTTTTCTTAAGGTTCTTTATTTCATAGAGTTAATGTTCTGTGCAAGTATCACTTCCACAAGGCATGCTGGGAAGGAGGTATTCTGGGAAAACCTTTAAGTAGCCAACTTGGCTGCTTTGCTTGCAACATCTGTTCATTCTGCAAAAATTCACTGGACAAACTAGAATACAGGTACTCTTCTCCAGTCCTACCCCTGATGATCGAATGAAGCTGGCAGCAGGGAAGGGAAAGAAGAAGAGAAGAGGAGGAAGAATTATGTATTGCATTATGTTTATAACCAAGGTGCTGAAGTGGTTCCTTTGGATTTTAATGAAAATAAAGGGAAGAGAGAGTTAAGAGCAATAAGGGAAAGTTAAAATGCACTTAGGCTGGGATATCAATCTGTAAATTTGATTAAATGCTAGACCCAGCAATCAGTGGAAGGAGGTTTTAGAAGGTTTTTCCTGAGAGATTGTTTAAAAATATGATTTCCCTGCAGGGAGATGGCAAGGGGAGGAGTGTTTATTTGATTTCTAACTTGGCACTTTTTTTAGGTTCTCCTGACATATTAACATTGGCCAAATTCCATATTAACATTGGCCAAAAACCCATAGCACCCTTCCATGCTTTAGAGACACCTATATTTCTCTCTAATCCTTTGGCTGTTTAGATGATGTTATCAGAGCAAGATTTCAGCTCTTTTTCTTCATAAATTAGGACCTTATATTAGCTAAAGTGTGTTGCTCAACTTGTTGGCGTTGAGAAATTTTGCAGTTCCTTGGGTAAACTCAGAAGTCACGATCCCTCAGATTTGGTCTCTGGGAGAAAAGGTGGGAAATAATTAGATTTTGAAGAAAGTTTAGTATTTCATGTTTTCCATGGCCTCTAGGATAAGTCACCGTGCTATATGGTCACATTGAAGCATTTGGTATTATATTTTATGTTACTGTGCATCCAAGATTCACCTAGACTTCTCACATGTAGGCCAAGTTTTATGTTCTCACCATCTGAATGCACCTGGGGAACCTCTGTAATCCAAGCTGATTTTAGTAAAACTCAGCAGAGAAGTTATGAAGCCTACAGACTCATCTTCTATCTAACTCTCTCCTTCATTTCTGGGCACTGATCACCACCCTAGCACCCTTCTTTTGATATTTTCACTTTTATTTTCCTCCTGCACCATTTCCATATTTGAAACCACGACGATATTGGCATACAAACCTGTCTTCCTGAGACAGAGCAGGCATTCTTTTAGCCTACTACCTCCTTCTGCTCTGTGTCCCAGAGCTACCTCTCTTCATGACTTACCTGCTAGTGACTTGTATCACTTTTGATCAAGCAGTGCCCTTGTATCCTCTTACAGAAAAACCACATCACTGCTCATCACTTTTCTCCATGTGGCAGTACCAGTAATTCTATTTTAGTCTTTGCTACAAGTGAGTGATAGTAGTAAAATGAGCTATGATGGTTGTAGCATTATCATTCCAAAGACACTCATACCCATACTCAGGCCATAGACCCTAAACACTCTGGTACAGGGGTCTTTTTACTATAATCCACATTCAAGTGATAACCACTTTACCCCATACTGCAATGACTTTTCACATGCTATGAGCCACTTCTCATAGATGTGAATGTTGTCAAGATCCAAATGTAGTTTGCTTTGAAGATAGACCATTGTCAATGACTGTTGATTTATCTTATTCATGCTTTGACAATATGTATGGTGTTTAACAGTATAAAGTAGACTCGACCTTTAAAGGACACTGTGGTTAAACCACAATAAAGAAGTATGCTTGAGCCTTGGGTTTTCTTAGTCTCTAGGCTCTAATTCAAGAAATTTTCTATTCATGCAACCAAAAAAATTATTTAAACATCTTATAAATATGACAGATTTCTTGTAAGATAGCATAGGTTATTAGTACCTAGCTTCTAGGCTAAAATTTAGAAACCTGTCTACTTTTCCTTATGCTGTTAGATTCCCTAGCTGTACGCTTGTTCTTAACTATTAGGAGTTCTTTATATCCATGGGCCAGAGAGTTAAAAAAAAAAGAAGAAGAAGGAGAAGGAGAAGGAGAACAATATGATAATGTTTTTGTATTTTTTTTAAAACTTTATTTTAGAAAGAGAGAGAGAGAGCGAGATTGGCAGGAGAGGGACACAGGGAAAGGGAGAGAATCTCAAGCAAACTCCCCAGTGAGTGTGGAGCCTGACATGGGTCTTGACCCTGAGATCATGACCTGAGTTGAAATCAAGAGTTGAACGCTTAACCATCTGAACCACCCAGGCGCCCCTATGGTTTTATTATGTATGTTTAATTAATTATCTTCTTTGTTTTATAAAACAGTATAAATTTTATTTTCATCTTGTACAAAATGAAGCTGAAGTAAAGTAACTAACTTGCCTAAAGTCATGAAACAAGACAGCTGAGCTGACATTTGGCCCAATGCTTCAAAGCCCGAACTTTTCTCTACTTTGGGTACTAGAGCAGTTAAAATTTATGTATGACATTAAAACTCTCTTCGTTTTCACTTCATAAACCTTGAAAATTAATTTAATTGCTGATTCTATTAATTTCTTTGTACCTATGTTTCCTCACTTTTAACTTAAGGGTGTTAGACATAGTGGTATCTAGAATTCTTTGGCGCGCTCACTTTCTGAATCAGCGGGGATGCTTGTGTTTTGAGCACTCCTTATATGCAGGTCGATTAAGATGAATATGATGAAGTGTAACAAACAGTTCCTTCCCTCAAAGGAACAAATGATATGTATCCAATGATTGGTTTAAGAAATAAGTGCCATCGTCGTTCATTTCTCTGAGCTGGAGCAGGAACAGGCTTTCTCGAGTGGCTTTGAAGGAGGATTTGAAAGATGAGAAAGATATCTTGCTTCCATCCTCTGCTCTCTGATGCGTGGATACACGTATTCAGGACTCACTTTTATATAAGGTCTTGCACCACTGGTAATGAAGCAGCACCTGTTTGTCCTCTCATCTGGTAACCACATCCCTGCCTGCAATTTCCCTTTATATGGCAATCACAGTTTGGTCCCTGGTAAAGTGAAGAAGGCAACAGAAGTGATGTTATGGGAGAAAGGGTGATGATGACAGGTGTTAGTAACACAAGGAGATGGCCAGTGCTGAGCTCTAAGTGTCATGATGAATAACAACCTTGATGTTTCTGTGGGCAACAGGAAGGGAGGAAGGCAGTATTCTGAATCTAAGGACTAAAGGGATAGGTGTTTTGAGACTCCATCTGGGGGGAGTAGAGGGCAGATTGAAAGGGTTTGGATGAGTTACTCTGTATGCAAATAGGCTGTCTCTGGAACACTAAAAAAACAAAAAAAAAAACCCAAAAAACACACTTTTTAATTTTTACTGTTGGAGAGATTTAGCCTACACACTATCTGATGGTTGCTGTTTTTAGAATCCCAAGCAATAATGGTTCAAAATTAGTACTTCAAATGTAAATGTCACGTTTTATTATAAGTTAAAGAGTAATACAAAATCATATTTTATTAAATTCCTTACATTTGTTTTCCCAGACATTCTCTCTACAATAAGCTGATTTTTAATATGGGGACTTTGTTGCTGAACTGGTTAACAAAATTCTTGGCTATATAGTTTCTACTATACAAATCTTATCTGAGTTTTGTAAAAATTAAATTGATTTATCTTGAATATGAAAAGGACTGTTCAAAATTAAGTTGTAGTCCACAAAACAGTATTACAACTCTAAACTCACTAAATTTCAGGGAATTGATTTTAATTTATGTATAATATAATCCCTAAATTATTTAAATATACTCTGAGAGATCATATTATAGTCCCAACTGCTTACAATAATACTAATGCTTTTCCTTGCCTCTATCACAGATGCTGAAAAACTCCTGTATTTAAAACAAATCTTTCATGCCACATATAACACGGGTATTTGTTTTAGCTAAAATAATAGGGAAGCTCAGTGTTAATGTTCAGGTAAGATTTCATGCTATCAGTACTAAGAAAAACTTCGTGTATGATAAACATTTTCTTCTTCATTGTAAATGTCATTCTTTTGTAAGTAAATGTTTTTACTCCTCAACATAAGTTACATTGTATTTGAAATTGTTTAGAAATCTTTTTTTGAGTAGTTGACCACAAGCATCAGTTTTGGATATTCACATCAAATTTCTTGCTTAAGAAATTCCTGTATTCTCTGTCACTGTTTACTTTTTTCTTGCTCACTAAGGCAATCTAATTGCCTTCAAGTAATTTCAAGGTCATGCTTAGTTATTGGTCCTCTGCCTGTTCCTACAGAACATTTTCTGTAATGAAAATGCCGGAGACCCCAATTGCATACAATTGATCTATATTTATATTCTTGCTGAGCTGTCTGAGTCCCCCTTCACCCTTCTACTCCCCCGACCCTGCTCAGGAAATAGAAATATTTGGCAGGGCTAATTCTCAAAAGATAAAAAACACTCTAAATGAAAGAAATGTACCAACTGAGATTATTTCTTTGAATGAAGAAAAATGTTCTCTCTCTCTCTCTTTTTTTTTTTTTTTTTTGCCTAGGTTTGAAATAGTGGCAACTGAAAATTGTGAATTGGAACTAATTGCTGAGTAAAACAAAAGTTCAATTATAAGTTTAATGTAAGCTGTAGGAGTAGTGTGAGAATGACTCTTCTTTGTTCCTGTGAACCTTTACTGTTTTCAGGTGCAACCTAGCCTCACAAAGCTAATTGTAGAGATAATAACATCCAAATTCACAAATTAGGGGAGACATAGACAGAGCCTTCATTCAAAGTCCTGTGGCTTTATGAGAGACTCAGGAGAGTGTGCATGAGTCTGTGTTCTCTGATGAGGTGCAGTGTAAAGGAAGGGCTAAAGGTTTGGGATTCCTGAGTCTTGGATTTGATTTCTGCTTCTGTCATTTATTTGAGGTAGGCTTCAGGCGAGTTACCTGAATCAGCCTCAGTTTCCTTTTGTTCATACAACAGAGCATCTGTGAAGATTGCACATGATAATGTATTTTAAGCTTTATGCATAAATGGAGTTCATCTCCCACCTTCTGAATTTCTTTTAATGAAGAATTCATTCATGAAAATTCTGTTTTCCTAAGTACTTTGTAGTTGGCTTGTTTAATTTTATAGTCTCACTAGTAGTATACGTTGGGAAGTTATTCTACTGTGGTTGCTGCCCATTGTCTCTAGACAATATTACACCAAGCTGTAATATGAAACTGACTGTAGCCTTTTACCTTTTTGCTTTAGTGATATGTATATATTTTTTTTCTTTGCATAGAGAAGTCTCTCTCTCTCTCTCTCCTGTGTGTGTGATGGGTTTGTCTTCGCTATAGATAAAAGTACTTATGGATTTATAAATGTAATCAGTGTTCTATGTATCCATCTATAAACTTTTGATTATATGCATCTGTATTCAGAACATTGATTTTTTTCACCCAATGAATGTAATTTTCTGTCCACAGAGGATTTACCTTTGAATTTGTTTTGATGATACTTTAAAGCATGGTTAACTTTCAGAAAACCGATAATTAAAGTACAACTTGGGAACTGAATATTTACCAAAGCAGAGTATACCTATACACCGATAATTAAAGTACAACTTGGGAACTGAATATTTACCAAAGCAGAGTATACCTATTTATACTTTTAAATTTTATAAATATAATATAGAGGGACCCTACACATCGATGCCCTCAATAATGTAACTTATATTGGTTAAAGAAGATTAAATGAGTTTATAGATATACCATTATACAAAACCAGAACATCTTTCTGGATGAAAAAAGCCAATCTAGCTTGTGATGAAACAGATGGAATTTAGTTCACCACATGTACTGTGGCATCAGTATTTGTTTTTCATGAGAGGATTTAGTTATTTATATTGATGTTTGCAGGTGTGAATTCAGGTCCCTGATAGGGAAAAGAAAAAGACGAATTGTTATCTTGTGAAAGGAAATGGGGATTGTTGACACTGTGCAGATTTTGTACTACTGAGAAACCTTGACTATCAGAAAAAAATTTTTTTGTAATAATGCCCCGTATGCCATTGGTCCGGTCCATAGCATCATTGCTCAGATTAGTGGAAACTTAGATAAATGCTGTGGTACATGATTAAAAAAAAAAAATTCCCTGAATCATTGAGCATAAAAATATATCGCATATTAACTGAAGGCACATGTTTGTAAAATTCATAGCACATATTATATTCTGATTGTACAGAGACTTTTTTTTTTTTAATAGGGACCTTTTTAACTTTAACATTCAGAACTCTATCTTGGAGTTTCTTCAAATTAATTTTATTTTAGTGAGACTATGATTTGATATTATAATCCATTATGAGTTTAATTGTCCAGGTCTAGCTGTCAATTTGTCTCCCTTCATCACTTACTGACTGCAAATAGTTGAAAGACTTTATTGCTCTCAAGTGTGGTTGATCAGTGGTCTTCAAATATATTTATTTTCTACCTTCAGAAACAATTGAAAAAATGCTGTAAATTCAATAATGTTCAGAACTGATAAATTTGATCTAGGATTCCATTATACATGAGGTCCATTTTCCTGTCATTACTCACTATTCCCAGAATGAGTACATGTGGGAGATGTTTCTATCAGACCTCAGTGCTAGAATAATAGGCTGACCTTCAGAGCAACAGTATACTTTTCTTGAAATAAAAACGTGAAACTCTAACTATTCATGTTTTTCTCATTTCTTTGTCAAGAAAAAAAAAAGAGAGAACAAAATTTGTATACCAATTGTGTTAAATCTTATAGCATTTTTGTAAGACTTATCCTTGGCTTTATGCTACCAATTGTGTTTCACTTTCTGGCAATGGTTTTGTATCAGAAAATTTTAAATGTTTAAATTGCCTTATATCCTTTTTGAATGAAGGAGATTATAAGTAAATAAATGTAAACAGATAACTATAATACAGTGTGAAACATTTAAACACAAGTGGCCACAGGCTGTGTCCCATACACTCTCATTCTTTATAATAGCCTTGCATCTCTTATTGATTTTACCAAAGTAACCATAGCCTTCATCTCTTCTGTTTATATTCTCATACTCTTTTCTCTTGTTCTCTCTTTAGTAGACTGGAAGAAGGGACTATTTTGTACTTTAATTTTAACTGGATTCAGACACTATTTTCTTTTGCTCATTAATCCTGCTTTAACCCTCCATAGTCTATATATTTTAAAAATATTTGTACATGTTTTCTAGAAAAGCATTCTATACACAGTAAATTATTTCTATATACAGTTAAAATGTAGTGGTAAACGTTCTTTTTTAAAAATAAACTATTGGGGCGCCTGGGATGGCGCAGTCGTTAAGCGTCTGCCTTCGGCTCAGGGCGTGATCCCAGCGTTCTGGGATCGAGCCCCGCATCGGGCTCCTCCGCTATGAGCCTGCTTCTTCCTCTCCCACTCGCCCTGCTTGTGTTCCCTCTCTCGCTGGCTGTCTGTCTCTGTCAAATAAATAAATAAAATCTTTAAAAAAAACTAATAAATAAAAATAAAAATAAACTATCATAACAATTTGGGGAAGCATTTTGCACAAAAGTATCAGACCTATTTTTGTTCAATTGTCAACTGATGGCTCTTTTGTTTTAAACATGCCTGGGGATATAAATTGCTCCAGAGTCTGATCCAGTTAAATTCAGACATCTTTGCAGGATTAATGTTAGAGACTGGTCTTTGAGATTGTTCTGAACCCAGGAGGACTCTTATTGACTGTCTCTTTACCTGGTTCTCTAGGGTGAACTGTAAGGGGTCTACAGTTTAGCTCATTACTCTCATGGAGCTACCAGTCTTCTCTTAGTGCTCACTTCCAAAATCCCCATTGTTATAGACAAGAATAGCTTCAGGCTTGACCTTCCTCATGTTCTGTTTCAAACAAGGTCAGTTCCTTTGGGGAGAACTTTGAAACTTTATCTGTTCTTACAACCTGTGTTGCTCCCATGCAAAGTCTCTGTGTCTCACTACTCTACAGCTGAGGGTGGGACAGTGGTCTACTTTTCTTAAGAGTGACACTCCTGCTTCATAAACAGGACATTGGGAGGGCATGCTAGCTTCTGGTCTTCTTGGTTTGCCTCTCCTAGCATAGAACTTTTGCCCTTCAAGCGTGACTTGAGGCAAATACAGTCAGGGCCTCACTATTCTTGGCCCACCAGGTGTTTTCTCAGCCTGTCATACCTGGGATATGCTATACCTGTGGGTGGAGGATAGATGAAGGAGTAAAGCCCAGGTCTCTCTGTCATTGTTGTCTGGAATAGAGCTTCTGCAATACAGACCTGAGGTAGGGGATGAGAAATGCTGGCTGCCTGCAATTTAAAATGTATTTTATCAATGTAAGCCCAAAATATAAACCCATAAAAAATAGCAAACTAATTTACTCATTCTACCCTTTTGAAAACCTAGATTTCCTATCCTACAAAATGTGTCTTCAGCACTTTTTTCCAGTCTATTTTAAAATAACCTCTGTGATTGAGCTTCTTCCAGAGTCTCAGGAAGCTGTTCCATAACTCGTTTATTGTTCATAGTCAGGAAGTCACTCCAGTATTCAACTCAAATTTCCTTTACCTTCATAAAAATAACTTTTCTCAATGAGGATATTTTATATCCTAATATTATATTTATCATACTCATTTACATGCCCCTAATTTTTGTCCCATTTTATGTAAATATGTATGTCACAATTACCCAACAGAAATATCCATACATCAGCACTGTTTTAAATTAAAATTCTAAAATGCAACAACAAATTTCATCTACTGAATTGGATAAGATTTCTTTGATATGGGGAGAAACAGCAAATGTTTTTATTAGAAGCTTTTGTATAATGGCTTAGGGTTCTTAATTTGGTGAGCCAGACTAATTATTAAATATAGAATTATCAATATTATTAGTAGGAATGAAAAGAAATAATTCAGCAAGAGCCAACTGTTGTCACCATAAAAATTGCTTTAAATGTCTTAGACTGCATAGGGGCGCCTGGGTGGCTAAGTCAGTTAAGCTACTGACTCTTGATTTCAGCTCAGGTCATGATCTCAGGGTCCTGAGATTGAGCATCAGATTCTCTCTTTCTCTCCCTCCCTCTGCCCCTCCCCCACACTAACTAACACTGTTTTACTGCTAAGGTTGCATTTGAAGTGCAGTGCTCAAGATATTTGATAAAATCTCTCATAATACTTTTGTTAAGAAGATATCCATTTTGGGATGGAAATAATAAATCTATGCTGAATGCTCCATTTAAACAAGTTAATTTATTTTTTTTTACTTTATTGACTGTGATAGGTAAATTTTAGTATTGACATAATTTTATATACTTTTATAAATGCAGAAACAAGTTTCAATTTTTTCTGTATCTGTCAATCCCCTTTATCTATTTCAACATATATTATCAATATAGATAATTATGAATTATCTATTTTCAATTTTTATCCTTTACTCATCTTGGTTAGAATGAAGACAAAAGGGCATGCTAGTTTCTTCTGTAAAAGATGGTCGACTTGGAGAAGATGTTGATTATAATGGTTCAAAAACTCAAGACCTTCAAAATAGTCTTCATAAGCTGAAGCAAATGATCATATAAATACATAATCTGTATTAGGCATTTTAAAGTCTGCTAAATAAAAGGGATGAGTTACCTTTTATCATTTTTATAGCTTATATTATACTTTCTGATTTTATAATTAAGCTATGTTTTCAACAGTCTTAAACAGAAGAATTTAAGGTTATTAATCCAAACGTGTATGTCATTTTGCACATCTTTTTAAATAGGGGATTATTGTATTAAATCATTTTAAATGATTTCATTCATCTCTAAAAATGTTAAACTCTTTTCTTCAGAATTACAGTCATTTCTGTCAAAAAATGACGTATGGTGGTTAAACTGAAAGTTTTTATTTTTCACTCTATTGAGGTAATTTTAAATTTTCATTTAGATACTAATTCATGACTTGATGAGGCTTACCAAGTGACCAGGAAAGGCTCAATAGTCAGCAACTAAATGGATCATTTAAATTACGAAACTGCTTTGAAATAGTCAGGTATTTAATGATACCCTGAGAGTTTATTATCAAAATTTAGATAGGCAGAAGCCCTGTCTGGCAACCCTGTTATCACAAGCTAAGTATAGAGAATCTTGCTGCCAGTGGAGGCATTTCATGCTTCATGTCTGCAAAAAATGCTGTAATTTGGTTGTGTACGGTTGTTCAGATGGTTTCAAGTCGGTGCTTTGACAGTCTGCGTTCCAGCTGCTCAAGCCTGTGAGTCCTCTTGTGAAAAATTGTAAACTCCCAGCCAAGTTAACTGCAGTAGTTTTTGATAGATCTCATCTATATTGGTAGGAATTACTCTACACTGCTCTCTTTAAGACTAATTTGGTTCTAAAATAAGAACAATTAAAATTATTAAGAAGAAAATTGAGGCAAATGTTTGACATTTTGTATGCGTTAGAGGCCCTATCTTTTTCTGTGAAGGTGTTTTGCTAGACTAAATGAGATACGCAAAATGTCTGTTATAATATGGATCTTTTGGAGTTTAAAAGCAACTACTCAATTTGAAATGCATGTTTCATGTAGGCTATGTCTCCTGGAATGCTGAAAATATCTTCTCCAATTAACTTAATTAACTGAAAACTGTCACTACTGGAATTGCACTGGCATAGCCAAACACTTAAAATGTACAATTATTCTTGGTAGAATCAGAAGCTGCTTTAAGCATACCTAGAAATGTACTTAGGGACTAGTTAACAGTGTCAGGACTAAGAGCGATTTACAGTTGCACAGGAACATCATTTACTCAGTAATCAACACTAAGAATGGTAACTATGTCAGGGCAGGTGAATAAGCACTGAATTTTCAATGAGAAAAATATACCACGTGTACGTGGTAAGTAAGAGGCATGGGATATGAGTACAGGCAACCTTGTGGGATGTTGGCGGCTGATGGTTCTTTGGTGTGAAGGACTCCATGTAGAGAAAAATGACTCTAGTTTAAGTGCCACACCCCAGTGAACATTTGGATTGTGTCCCATGCTTGTTCAAAAAATAAATACAGAGTGCTCAACGCATCTACTTTTAACGCACTAAGTACAACATTTTAAATATCAATTTAGGTACTTAAAGGCTCAGAAGATTTCATGTCCCATTTAAATGAGCATAATATAGTCCTACTTATGTCTTGATAGAATCTCAGTTGTGGAAGAAATAAAATAACATGAATAAAGAAAATGAGATGTCACATAGGTAGTAAATGGTGAATATATGTTTTAAACTGTATTTTTTATAAACTATTTGAGGAAGATTTTCCTTTATCTCTTTCTTTTGTGCTTTTTTTGGTGATATCTGTAACCAAAAGATCAGTGATTGGACAAATTAAGAGAAACCCCAAAATAGTAAAAACTGTAGTAAAAACTAATGCCCTTAAGCATTTTTAAATTTTTTAAAAATTTTAATTCCAGTACTGTTAACATACAGTGTTACATTAATTTCAGGTGTACAATATAGTGATTCAACAGTTTCATACAATACCTGATACTCATCACAGGAAATGTACTCCTTAATGCCCTTTACCACTTTTACCCATCCCCCTACCCAGCCCACTCTGGGAACCATCAGTTTGTTCTCTATATTTAAGAATCTGTTTCTTGGTTAGTCTGTTTTACTTTTCCTTTGCTCATTTGTTTTGTTTCTTAAATGCTATGTAAGAGTGAAATCATACGGTATTTGTCTTTCACTGACTGACTTGTTTTGCTTAGTATTATACATTCTAGCTCCATCCACATCATTGCAAATGACAAGAGTTCATTATTTTTTTATGGCTGAGTAATATTCCATTGCATATCTATCTATCAGTCTATCTGTGTATCACATATGTGATATATATATATATATCACATCTTCTTTATCCACTCATCAGTCGATGGACTCTTTCCATAATTTGGCTATTGTTGATAATGCTGCTATAAACATAGGGTGCATGTAATCCTTCAAATTACTGTTTTTGCATCTTGGGGGTAAAAACCCAGTAGTGCAATTACAGGATTGTACAGTAGTTCTATTTTCAACTTTTTGAGGAAACTTCATGCTGTTTTCCACAGCGACTGTGCCAGTTTGCATTCCCACCAATAGTGCAAGAGGGTTCTTTTTTCTCCACATCCTCACCAACATTTATTGTTTCTTTTGTTTTTGATTTTTGCTATTCTGACAGGTGTTAGGTGATATCTCACTGTAGTTTTGATTTGCATTTCCCTGACGGTAAGTGATATTGAACATCTTTTCATATGTCTATTTGCCATCTGTATGTCTTCTCTGAAGAAATGTTTGTTCAGGTCTTCTGCCCATTTTAAATTGAATTATATGTTTTGGGGGTGTTGAGATGTGTAAGTTCTTTACATATTTGTATACTAACCCTATAGCAGATATGTTATTTGCAAATATCTTCTCTCATTCTGTAGGTTGCCTTTTAGTTTTGTTGATTGTTTCCTTTGCTGTGCAGAAGTTTTTATTTTGATATAGTTCCAGTAGTTTATTTTTGCTTTTGTTTCCCTTGCCTCAATGGACACATCTAGAAACATGTTGCTATGACTGATGTCAGAGAAATTACTACCTGTGCTTTTCTAGGATTGTTATGGTTTCAGGTCACACATTTAGATTTTTAATCCACTTGGAATTTATTTTTGTATATGGTAAAAGAAAGTGGTCCAGTTTCATTCTGTTGCATGTAACTATCCAGTTTTCCCAGCACCATTTGTTGAAAAGATTTTTTCTTATTGGATATTCATTCCTGTTTTGTCAAAAATTAATTGACCGTATAATTGTGGGTTCATTTCTAGGTTTTGCATTCTGTTCTATTGATCTGTGTGTGTATTTTTGTGCCAGTACTATACTGTTTTGATCACTAAAGCATTTAATATATCTTAAAGTATGGAATTGTGATAGCTATAGCTTTGCTTTCCTTTTTCAAAATTGCTTTAGCAACTTGGGGTCTTTTGTTCCATATAAATTTCAGGATTGTTCTAGTTTTGTGAAAAATGCTATTGGTATTTTGATGGGGAGTGCATTAAATCTGTATTTTGCTGTGTGTAGTGTAGACATTTTAACAGTATTTGTTCTTCCAATCCATGAGCATGGAATGTCTTTATATTTCTTTGTGTCCTCTTCAATTTCTTTCATGAGTGTTTTATAGTATTTAGAATACAGGTCTTTCACCTCTTTTGTTAGGTTTATTCTTAGGTTATCTTATTATTTATGGTACAATTGTAAATTGGATCATTTTCTTAATTTCTCTCTCTGTTGTTTCATTATTAGTGTGTAGAAATGCAACAGATTCTGCACCTTGATGTTGTATCCTGCTACGTAAAGTTACTGAACTCATTTATTATCCCTAGTAGTGTTTTGGTGGAGTCTTCAGGGTTTTCTATATACAATATCATGTCATCTGCAAATAGTGAAAGTTTTACTTCCTCCTTATCAATTTGGATGCCTTTTATTTCTTTTTGTTGTCTTATTACTGTAGTTAGGACCTCTAGTACTATGTTGAATAAAGGTGGGGAAAGTAGACATCCTTGTCTTGTTCCTGACCTTAGGGAAAAGCTCTCAGTTTTTCCCCATTAAGGATGTTTTTGCTGTGGGTCTTTTCTATATGGCTTTTTTTTTTAAAGATTTTATTTATTTATTCGACAGAGATAGAGACAGCCAGCGAGAGAGGGAACACAAGCAGGGGGAGTGGGAGAGGAAGAAGCAGGCTCATAGCAGAGGAGCCTGATGTGGGGCTCGATCCCAGAACGCCGGGATCACGCCCTGAGCCAAAGGCAGATGCTTAACCACTGTGCCACCCAGGCGCCCCTATATATGGCTTTTATGATGTTGTGGTATGTTTCCTCTAAACCTACTTTGTTCAGAGCTTTTATCATGAATGAATGTTGTACTTTGTCTTTTTCTGTGTCTATTTAAATGATAATATGTTTTTTTATTCTTTCTCATATTGATGTGCTATGTCACATTGATTGATTTACAAATATTGAACCAAACTTGCAGCCCAGGAATAAATCCCACTTGATCATGGTGAATGATATTTTTAATGTATTGTTGGATTCTGTTTGCTAGCATTTTATTGAGGATTTTTGCATCTGTGTTCATCAAAGATACTGGCCGTAGTTCTCTTTTCTTTTTTTGTGTTGTCTCTATCAGGTTTTGGTATTAGGGTAATGCTGGCCTCATACAATGAATTTGGAAGTTTTCCTTCCTCTTTTATTTTTTGGAATAGTTTGAGAAGAATCATATTAACTCTTCTTTAAATGTTTGGTAGAATTCACCTGTGAAGCTGTCTGGCCCTGGACTTTTGTTCACTGGGAGATTTTTGATTACTTATTCAATCTCCTTGCTCATAATTGGTCTATTCTATTTCTTCCTGCTTCAGTTTTGGTAGTTTGTATGTTTCTAGCAATTTATCTATGCTTTCTAGGTTATCCAATTTTGTTGGCCTGCAGTTTTTCATAATATTCTCTTACAGTTGTTTGCATTTCTGTGATGTTGGTTGTTATTTCTCCTCTTTCATTTGTAATTTTACTTGAGTCCTTTATTTTTTAATGAGTCTGGCTAGAGGTGAATGAATTTCATTTATATTTTCAAAAAATCAGTTCCTAGTTTCATTTATCAGTTCTGATTTTTTAGTTTCTATATCATTTATTTCTGCTCTAATCTTTATTATTTCCTTCCTTCTGCTGGTTTGGGGTTTTGTTTGTTCTTCTTTTTCTAGCTCCTTTAGGTACAAGGTTAGGTTGTTTATTGGAGATTTTTCTTGCTTCTTGAGGTAGGTCTGTATTGCTATAAGCTTTCTTCTTAGAACTGCATTTGAGACTTAGAAATTTGTCTGAAAGTTTTGGACTGTTGTGTTTTATTTTCATTTGTTTCCATATACTTTCAGATTTCTTCTTTGATTTCTCAGTTGACCCATTCATTATTCAGTAGCATGTTATTTAACCTCCATTTATTTGTAGTCTTTCCAGATTTTTTTCTTTTGGTTGATTTCTGGTTTCATACTGTTATGATCACAAAAGATGCATGGCTTGACTTTGATCTTTCTTAATTTGTTGAGACTTGTTTTGTGGCCTAATATGTGATCTATTCTGGAAAATGTTCCATGTGTACCTGAAAGGAATGAATATTCTGCTGTTTTAGAATGGAATGTTCTAAATATATCTGTTAAATCCACCTGATCCAATGTGTTATCCAAAGCCTTTGTTTCCTTGTTGATTTTCTGATTGGATGATCTGTCCATGATGTAAATGGGATGTTAAAATCCCCTACACTGGTTATCTTACTATCCATTAGTTCCTTTATGTTTGTTATTAACTGTTTTATTTATTTGGGTACATAAATATTTATGGTTGTGTCTTCTTTGTTGGATTGTCCCCTATATTATTATATATTATCTTCTTTGTCTCTTGTTAGAGTCTTTATTTTAACATTTATTTGTCTGATGTAAGTACTACTACTCTGGCTTTCTTTTGACATCTGTTTATCTAATATCCATCCCTTCACTTTCAATCTGTAGATGTCTTTAGGTCTAAAATGAGTCTCCTGTAGACAGCTTAAAGATGGGTCTTGTTTTTTGTTTTGTTTTGTATTTTAGTCTGTTTTCTCACCCTGTATCTTTTGATTGGAGCATTTAGTCCATTTACATTCAAAGTAATTATTGATAGGTATGTATTTATTGCCATGTTATTACTTATTTTGTTTCTGGAGATTTTCTCTAATCCTTTCTTCTCTTTCTTTCATGGTTTGCTCATTTTCTTTCACGATATATTTGGATTTCTTTATCTTTATTCTTTGTGTATCTTTTAGTGGTTTTTAATTTGTGGTTGCAAATAGATTTGTATATAACATCCTCTTGCATATAGCAGTGTATATTAACTTGATGGTCATTTAAGTTTCAGCCCATTCTTTACTCCTCTTTTCCTCACACATTAGGTGTATGGTGTCATATTTTATGTCCATTATTCTGTGATTCCTTGATTGATTTCTTTTACAGAAGTATCTCTTCTTAGTGCTTTTGTGCTTCCTACTTTCATATTGTCACTTTTAGTCTTCCCAATCAAAGAGTCCCCTTTAATATTTCTTACAGGGCTGGTTTAGTGGTCATGAACTCCTTTAGTTTTTGTTTGAGAAACTCTTTATCTCTCCTTTTAATCTGAATGATACCCTTGCTGTTTAGAATATTCTTGACTGCAGATTTTTCCCATTCAGCACTTTGAATATATCATGTCACTCTCTTCTGGCTTGAAAAGTTTCTGCTGAAAAATCTGCTGATAGCTTTATGGGGTTTCCCTTGTATGTAATTGTCTTCTTTGTGTTACTGCTTTTATTCATTTTTTTAAATATTTATTTATTTCAGATAAAGAGAGAGAGACAGAAAGGGGGGAGAGAGAGAGGAGGAGGAGGAGAGACAGAATCTTCAAGCAGACTCCCTGCTGAGTGGGGGGCGGGTTGATGCAGGGCTTGATCTCATGACCCATCAGATCACAGCCTGAGCTGAAACTGGGAGTTGGATGCTTAACCGACTGAGCCACCCAGGTGTGCCTTGTATTGCTGCTTTTAAAATGTTTTCTTTATCACTGCATTTTGCCATTTTAATTAGAATATCTGTTGGTGTAGATCTACTTTTGTTGATTTTGTTGTGTTCTCTGTGCCTCTTAGACCTGTACGTCTGTTTCCTTCTCCAGATTAGGGAAGTTTTCAGCTATTATTTCTTCAAATAATTTTTCTACCTCCTTTTCTCTCTCTTCTTCTGAGATCTCTATAATACAAATGTTATTATGCTTGATGGAGTCACTGATTTCCCTAAGTCTGTTCTCTTTTTGCTTAATTCTTTTCTCTCTTTTATTCAGCTTATTTCCCATTACTCTGTCTTCAAGGTCATTAATTCATTCCTCTGCTTCTTCCAGCCTGCTCTTCATTCCATCAAACATGTTTCTCCTTTTATTTATTGAACCCTGTGTCTCTGCTTGTTATTCTTTATCTCTGTGTTAAGGGTCTCACTGATATCTTCCACTCTCCTCAAGTCTGGTAAATATCTTTATGAACGTTTCTTTGAATTCTCTATTAGGCTTGTTACTTATATCTGTTTCACTTAGATCTCTGACTCTGGCTTTGCCCTATTCTTTTATTTGGGACAAGTTCCTCTACCTTCTCATTTTTTCTAAGTCTCTGTGCTTTTTTCTGTTTGTTAGAAAAGTTAACTGTGTCTCCTGTTCTTGAGGGTAATAGCCTTATGAAGAGGTCTTATAGTGCCTTACAGTGTAGTGTTCTCTGTTCCCAGGACCTGAAACTTTAAGAAGTATCTTCAATGAGTGCTGAGTGTCCTCAGCTGTTGTGTTGTGGCTGTTTTGTCCTTCAGGCCAGTTGTCTGCAGAGGCTCTCTTTCCCTGTTGTGGGCAGTGTTTGGTCCTTGGACCAAATGGTGGCACATTTTAACTAGATGTGTTCCGGTGTGCTTGTGAGATGCACCCTGTCACCACTGTCATCAGAACCGAGGCCCTCAAAACTCCTGAGTCAGGAGACTCGGTGTGTTAAGGGGATTATGACAGTCTTCTGGAGTAAGGGTCCTGCTGCACTTGTACTAAGACAAGTATTACTGGGAAGGGATGGTTCCTTCAGAGCATGTGGGGGCAGGGTTTGGTGTAAGCAAGTTAGGTAGCTAGTGTTGGCACTGCTCTAGTTCCTGCAGGTGGCCCTGTGCTTATGCCGATGGGTGGAGGAAGGAAATGGTGCCTGCCAATTTCTTTGTTCCCAGAGGGGTCTCTTCGTGAATGCTGCTTCTGTTGGACAAGCTCTGAGATGAGTAAATAGCCTCCCCACTGTGTGCTTGAGTCATTCTTCAGATTGCTGTTTCCACAGTGTATGCCTGCAGACTGTTTGCCCTGCCTTCTCTCCAAGAATAGCCCTCCAGTGGGGGCACACTGACCTTTAGCACACTGACCTTTTGAATTCTAGACTTTAAGCCCCACAGGGTGCAAGAACTCATGAAATTCAGCCCCTCTCACTTTCCAAGCCAATTGCTATGGGGATTTGCTTTCCCTGTGCTCTCCCCTGTGTTGTAGTTAGTCTATCTCTTTCCCTTCTCCATGACCTTGGCTTGCTCCCCACCACACTGACCATGACCCATTTCTCTTTCAAAACTGTGTCTCCACACTTTCTACCTTCTTTCATGTGGCCTCTTCTTTACCTTTAGTTATGGAGTTTGTTCTGCCAGTCCTTAGGTCGATTCTGGGCTGTTTAGGATGATTTGATAGTTATATAATTGTACTCATGGGCAAAACAAGCGTAGGATCCTCCGTCTCTGCCACTGGCTTCACAATCCCTCATTTTTTTTTTTAGTTTTCAATTTTACCTTAATCCAATTCAGCAGTGTTTGTTTAGCACCTCTAATATACTCTGCTCTACAGCAAAGAATGAATAGTACATAGTTTCTGTGTGAGTTCAGTGAGGAAGATAAATTAGCTATATAAATATTCTTATAAACATTTGCACAGGGTAGTATATAACCACAAAGAAGGATAATAGTCTAAACTAAGAGTTTACAGGAGATTAATGTGGAATTAATTTTATAAATACATTAAATATAAAATGGTTAAATAAACATAAATACATAAAAATCATTTATGAAGTACCCTGTAATGTTTAAAACATTTTGCCATACATTATTTCATTTGAATCTAATGGGGATTCTAGATATCTCACAGGATAGTTATTGTCTCCTAATTTTGCAAATGAGAAAATTTATGATACGATGATGAATATCTTTGCCCAATATACATATACTTTGGTATAATTATTATATCACAGAGCATAACTCAAACCCACGTAATCTTGTTCTAAATGATAGTCTCCCCCCAACAGAACAAAATGCTTGTTAAATTGAATAAAAGCAGTATGTAAATATAGCCATGTAAGCAATAAATGGAACTTCCTTTTGGTGTTGTAAAAGTCAGGTCTTTTTGATGTGGTGATTTTGTGGCTCTTTACTATGTGGAAGGCCTGCCACTGTTTAGTGTTTGCATTGCATTTAGGTATTGCACGAAGAGTTATCTCATAGTTCATAAATGTAAAGTACCTGTAAATCTAAGCACATGTTCTGTATAGATAAGTTGTTATTATTGTTTCTTTCAAGCTTGTTTTGTGTGTGTGTGTGTGTGTGTGTGTGTGTGTATGTGTGTGTGTGTAAAACTCAGGGCTGTTCAATAGCCCATTAAAGTTAGCTGGATGAATTCCTATAAAACTAGGCCACCAGGCAGTTTCCAGGGTAGCAAAGTGTAGTGCCTTCCCAAAAAGAAGAGCAAAATTTCAGTGAAGAAAGGAAATATTTGAGTGATGTCTTGTTCCCCACTGAGGTTATTTGCTGTACTCTCAAAGCCTTGGTGTAATGCTGCATGGCTTCACCATCTATTCTTATCCTTTATTACCCTAGGCTCTTGCGATTAATAAGGCATTAGTTTTAAGACACGATAATATAGTAAATATGTAAACATTATTTGCCAGCAGTAATTCTTCCTTAAAATTGCCTAAAGGCCTATTTCATTGAGGAAATAAGTTTCTGTTCGAATAAAAATTAATATTTTCATTTTAATTGGTGTATTATAATTTTGTAATCAATTTTTCTCTTTCTCTGTTTCTCTGTCTCGGACTCTCTCTGTTTTCTCTCCCTTCCTCCTTCTGTCCCTCTTTCCTGTTTCCCAAAAATGTATTTCAATATTTAACTTGGCACTGAGTAGCTTTGTATGATATTTAATTGGCACTTCACTTTCAAAGGAAAATATTATTCACTTAACATAATCTCTTGGTTTAAATGTAAACTATTCTTCTTCCAGTTAGCTATCTTGCTTGGCCTTATCTTCAGTATTTCCCATTTCCACAACTTTCAGTCTCACATAACCTATATCCATAAGACACTAATTTATTTGTTAGATTAAGGAGAAAAGATAAAGTAATTTTATGTTCAAAATAATATACTGCATATTACTATTTTTGTCACTGTGCAATGTTTCCTATCAGTTAATTTCCCAACACCTATGCATATTTCATTGACTCAAGGTACAGTTTAAAAAGTTGAATATTTTTTGTTTTAATATAAAAATATACTTTTATATGGAAGATGAATGTCTTTACTAGCTCTACCTGATGCATAATTTATGGATGTAAGAAATGTTTTCGAAGTGAGAATTCATATTGCAAATGTCTAGGACTTAATAGGTCTCACCTATGTTGTTCATATATAGCCAATTAATGTTGCAGTGACATTTTCAGTGGCTGTTCTCTTTTTGATTCCTTCATTTGTCAGCGTATTGTCTAGATGTTCTAATATCTTTAAGTATCATTTAGTCTCATCACTACTTCATAAATATTGGCGATACTAGATTTGCTACTAGATCATGTTACATGATGTGTTAGCTGAGAAGAATCCATGTTACTGCCTCACACATTTTTATGAACATTTTATTATATTTTAATAGAATTGGTTTCTATTGTAATCCTACATATTTTTCTGTTTAAAACATTAATCTGAAAAGAGCTAGAAGAGCTTCACTAGAATACCAAAGGGATCTGTGGAGCAAAGAAGAGTCAAGAATCTCTATTTTAAAAGGTTTAATTTAATATTTACTTTCAAATGATTGCCAAAAATAAGCTAATTTTTGCATTTTTGCATTCCACCCCCAATTCATTCTTGTCCTCAAATCTCTTTCATTATGCATAATGCATATGGGCTCTCTGCAAGAAGAAAAAAGAATTATTTTTCTTCATTCAGTTCTGTTTTTTTCATGTGTTATACCCAAAAATGTTCCATTTATTAAACTTCAAAAAAGTGAATAATATGGATTATTTATAGGGTAATTTAGAATTGCATAATTTCATCTGAATAAGTCATAAGCAATTAAATAATTCACATAATTTAAAACACACTGGCTTTAATATTTATAATATTTAATAAAATGGTTCTGATTTTGTACCCTATGAAAGATTTAATAATTAAGCATAAACACCTATAACTTGAATATTGCCATTTTCTTTCTTTCTTTTTTTTAAAGATCTTATTTATTTATGTGAGAGAGAGAACAGGTGAGTGCAAGGGGCAGAAGGAGAGGGAGAAGCAGACTCCCTGCTGAGCAGAGCACCTGACACAGGGCTTGATCGCAGGACCTTGGGATCATGACCTGAGCCAAAGGCAGGCACTTAACTGAATGAGCCACCCGGGTTCCCCAAATATTGTCATTTTCAAAGTGTATTTATCAGTTCCTACAAACCACAAAACATGTAGATTACTAATGATAATTGGTTTTATTCTAAATGACATATCTATAAAATTTGGTTGATAATGTTATTAGCATGGTGCTAGATAAGATAATGATTTGAGGCTCTTTGCAGCTCTAAGAACAGGAATCTATTCTATGTATTATTAGTGTATATATAATAAGGAAGAATTATATTTATTCTTTAGGTATCACTTTTATAAAAACATGTATTTTCTTTGGACAAACGAGTCAAAATAGAATTTTAAGTCTTCCAATGGAATTTATATAGCATATTCTAAGAAAATAAAATCATAGGTTCTGGATAGTGTTTTTCATCTCTCTAACCCCCATTCCCCTGACTCTTCCCTGGTATTAAGTACATGCCACTCCCCTTCTGGCTTCTGGTTCTGAAAAATATCTAGCTATCATAATTGATAGAGTGGAGAAAAGAGACAAATACTCTTATTGTGATCAGAGGTAGTTCATTAGAAGCATGCCATCTTTCCAACTGACTATGGGCAGTGTCATTGAAATGGCTTATAGTAATCTCAAACTCAGTTAAAAATAACAACAGAAAAAGTCTCAACACTGAAATGGTACTCAAAGCCTTCCCATCTCTTACATATACAGAGACTTAGAGATTTGTGTACACAGAAATGTTTGTCATCTTGTAACATTTTCTCAACTGATATTCTTCTCATTTTTATCATAAATAACCATTCCCTTTGCTACTACTGATTAGTTATAAAATACTATACTTACACCATGTGGTTCAAATACTATTAATGACTTCTTATTGCCTCCAGGATAAATCCAAACTTAGTAGCATAGATATCAAGTCCTTGGTGGCAAGGACTATGAGGAATACCAAGAAATTGCAACCTTCTTCCCTACATGAGTTCTAAGAAATTGAAAAATACGAAAGGATGTTAGCAGTTGCAGCCTAAAATAGTACTTTTATTAATGATAAAGGTTAAATTGCAAGACATAGCTTCCTTAGTGTGAGAACCAAATGGTGCTGTAACTGAATCAGAGAATCAAGTAGATCTACCCAATGTAACATGGGGTATTTGGGGACAACATAGCCCATATCTTCGAAATAAATACATAAGAAAATAAATAAAGTAAATGAATAAGTAAGTCCTTTTTAAAGCCTTAAAACACACAGCAGATCACATCCTGTGTTTCTTATAACTCTAAAATGTCTTTATTTTCACAGGGAATTTGCCATATTACACATTTTTTTTGTCAAATTAATATTAGGTTATTATTTCAGTGCAGTTTTATTAAGTGCTCACTCCATTCAAAGCATTATATGTTAGGCTTTATGGGGAAACCTGGTATAGGTTTTGGTATTCTCCTATGGCATTTTCACATAGTTCAGAAACTAGTGGGCCAGGTGGACACATAAATAAAAGCAAACAATAACACAGAACCTTTGGCATGACACTAAATACAAGAAATAGTATGAAGGTGGATGATGTACTATGATGGTAGGAGGGAAGAAAAGATAATTTTCTATCCAGCAAGAGATCCTAGTTAAAAGAAAATGTTATAAATAAATCAGAATCAAGAAAAGCCTTGGGGCGCCTGGGTGGCACAGCGGTTAAGCGTCTGCCTTCGGCTCAGGTCGTGATCCCGGCGTTATGGGATCGAGCCCCACATCAGGCTCCTCCGCTATGAGCCTGCTTCTTCCTCTCCCACTCCCCCTGCTTGTGTTCCCTCTCTCGCTGGCTGTCTCTATCTCTGTCAAATAAATAAATAAAACCTTTAAAAAAAAGAAAAAGAAAGCCTTGTTTCTGTATTTATCTTGATAAACCTAACATGGAAGATAATGTACACTGCTCATTAACATCATCAAATTATTGAAATATCTCTCCAGAAATATTCTGAAATTTGAACCTTTAGTAATCATTCCATTAAGACACTTCCTTCATCACAAAAGGCAATACTCCCAATCTTCCTTAAATATGCCTAATACAGTAACAATTAGGCTGTGAAAGTTTCTTCAGAATTAGACTTTTCTAAGAAGAGATTTAAGGATCTTAGTAAAACTTGGATTTTTTTACATTTATAAGGAACTTTGACAGGATAACAAAAGTCTGTTTGGATTAGTATCAAGAATCTAGAAAATGCTGTTTCAATGAACTCATTGCAGTGATGGAAATGTTTAAAAATTCTCACTGTCCAATAATACAGTAGCCATTAGCCCCGTGTGAATTTTGAGTACTTGAAATGTGGCTGTTGCAACTGAGGGACTAAAATTTTATTTAATTTCAATTAATTTAAATTAAAATAGCCACATGTGGCTAGTGGATACCATATTGTATAATGGAGCTCTAGAATGAACCTATCAAAATTCTTGGTTAATTGACAAGGTAGGGAAACCAAAAATGACAGACCAAGGTAAATACTGTTGGAGCCTCTGCTAGTCCCTGAAGCCCATTCAGTCCTCACTTTCCCCTTCAATGCATACAATTAATGTGGCAGGCCCACCACTTAATACTAAAGGAGCAAGTGATCCTGACCATCAGAAGTATGACAAACAATGCATCTAGGAGGTGGAAAAGTGAAGCCACCTCCATCAGTAGAGTTAAATCTAATGAATTCCATCATTTCCTTTCTAATATGTGCATCCAATAGGAAACAATCAATAATTGCCTGCTGAGTACACCATCAAATAAAGTGAATTAGCTATACAGTTGGAAAGGAATAGATAGATAGGAAGGATTGCAAATGTAGAATGTATAGTATTTGAGATTTTGATTGAATTTTTTTGGATTTATAGATCAGGTTTGGAATAATTGGTATTTTACCGGTATTGAGTCTTCTAATCCATGAAAAAAGGAATATTTCCTGTTCCTTTATGTCTGATTTATTTCATCAGAGTTTTATAATTTTCCACATACGGTTTACATACATCTTTGTTTTTAGTTTAATTCCACTGTGGTCTAAAAACTATGTTTATGGTGCATTCTGTGTCTTTCAATGTGTATTCTGTGGTCTACCATGTGAGCTTAAGAATGTGTATTTTGCTGTCATTAGGTGGAGTATTCTATAAATGTCAATTGGATTAAGTTGATTCATAGGATTCTATGTTCTACTGATTTTGGATTCAGGTCATCTATATCCTTACTGATTTTCTGCCTGCTAGATCTACCAGTTATTGAAAGAGAGGTGTTGAAATCTCTAATCATACATTTTAAACTAATCTAAGTGTACTTTGAAATGATGCTATACCACTTCACATATAATATAAGTAACTTTAATAGAGTATTACCAATTCCTCCATCCTAAGCCTTGTGACATTTCTCTCATTCATTTCACTTGTCTATATGCTATATCACTTAGTAACTTACTACTATTATTGCTTTAGACAAACAGTTATTGGTCAATTGATTTTAAACAACTATGGCAAGGTAATTCAGTAGAGATAGAATAGTCTTTCCAACAAGTGGTGCTAAAATAACTGACTATGCATATGCAGATACTTATATCTATCTATTTATACGGTCATATAAACTATATATATATATATATATCTTAAATAAATAACTGACTATGCATATGCAGATACTTATATCTATCTATCTATATGGTCATATAAACTATATATATATATATATATATCTTAATCTAAGTTTTTATTTATTTAAAATTAATTTGAAATGGATTGTAGAGCTGTATGTAATAGATACAACTATTAAAATTGTAGAAGAAAATATATGAGAAAGTTCAGTAGCTTGGGATAGGTAAAGTTTACTCAGGCAGGACAAAAATGAGCAAAACACATTGAAAAGTTAAACTTCATAAAAATTATAAATTCTGTTTTTTAAAAGAAAAAAAAACCAATAGCATAAAGTGGCAGAAAACATTTGCAGAACATATAGTTTATAATGGATTTTATCCAGAATATATAGAATGGATTTTATCCAGAATATATAAAGAACTCATAACTTATAGGACAAAAATGAGCAAAACACATTGAAAAGTTGAACTTCATAAAAATTATAAATTCTGTTTTTTAAAAGAAAAAAAACCAATAGCACAAAGTGGCAGAAAACATTTGCAGAACATATAGTTTATAATGGATTTTATCCAGAATATATAAAGAACTCATAACTTACAGAGATAATAGACTACCCAAGTAGAGCAAATGGACAAAAAATTTGACCAGACACTTCACCAAAGAAGATAATGTGATGCAGATATGCATATAAACAGGTGCTCCACATCATTGCATTAGGGAAATGCAAATTAAATCCAAAATAAGAACACACATCTACTAGGATGGCTAAAGCCAAAGGCCAAAAATACCAAGTTCTGGCTAGAATGCAGAACAACTAGAAATCTTAGTAATTGCTGGTGGAGATGGAAAAAGATAACAGATACTTTGGAAAACAGTTTGGCAATTTCTTATAAATTTTGTCATATACTTACCTCATGCTTTATCAATCTAATTCTTTAATATTTAACCAAGAGAATACATCCACACAAAGATCTCTGTATAAATGTTCAGAGCTGCTTTATTTGTAACATGCAATTGGAAGCAATCAATTCCCATTAACTGGTGAATGGATTAAACAAATTTGGGTACATATTGATTGAGTAATACTACTTAATAAAAAGGGAACAAATTGATATGCGGAAGAACATGACCGAATCTCAAAAACATCATACTAAGTGAAAGAAGCCAGACACACAAAAAACACAGAAAACTAAATGATGTGAGATTCTATTAATATGAAATTCTAGGATAGAAAAAAAAATTATAGGAACATAAGACAGTTACAGTGATTATCAGGGGCTGATAGTATAAGGAGAAGATTGTCTGCAAATGACCACAATGAAACTTATTGGTCTGGAAGTAGCCGATATTTTGATTTGGTGGCAATTATATGCTGTGAGCATTTGTCAAAAATAATCTTAACAAGGATGAATTTTATTGCATCAAAATTATATTAATATATATAACTTTAATGGAATAGAGTAACCATCAGACAACCCAGCTCTTAGCCAGATTATCATGAATTTTCACAGTAAAGGCCTATATACTTCAATATCTATTGCCCTGTACAAATTTCCTTTTCAAGGAAAAATTACAAGGCATGCCAAAAAGCAATATAAAACATAATGTGAAGCAACATAGTCGTTATCAGACTCAGATTCAGATATTGATCAGATGGTGCAAGTATCAGATGTGGAATTTAAAATAATTATAATATCTTACAGACTCTAATGGTGGGCAACATGGAACAGCAGATTGATAATGTCAGTAGAGATATGGAAACTATGAGAAAAAATTAAAAGAAAATATTAGAAATTAAAAGCATAGTAAAAGAAGAAAGAATGCACTCAATGTGCTCATAGCAGATTTACTATAACCAAGGAAAGGAACAGCAAACTTGAACATAAGGTTGCAGAAATTACACAAACTGAAATGCAAAGAGAAAAAAGATTGGAGAAGAAAACAAAACAAAACACAACACCCAAGCCTATGGGACAAAGTAAAAGGTACATTATGTAATTGTGATAACAGAAGGAGAAGAAAGGGAAAATGAGCAGATGAAATAGTTGAAGACATAATGATTTATTTCCTCAAAGCACAGATCCCAGAAGCTCAGAAAACACAAATGGGATAAACATCAAAACCACACACCTAGGCAACTCATATTAAAATTGCAGCAAATTAAAGACAAATAGAAACCTTGAGGGCAGCCAGAGGGGAGGAACTTTACAGAGGAATGACAAGAATTAGAGCCAGCTGTTCATCAGAATCCAGGCAAATGAGAAAAGAGTGGAGTCAAATCATTAAAATATTGAAAAGAAAAAAAAAAACAAAACACTACCAGTGTAGAATTCTGTATCAAATGAAGTTGTCCTTCAGTAGTGAAAGAGCCATAATCATTTTCCCAAACAAAAATTGAGGAAATTTATTGCTTGCAGACTGTACAATAAATTTGGAAGTTCTTTTAAAGTCAAAGACTTGGATCTACATATAGAAAGGAAGTGTATTCGAAAAGAAATGTGAATCAGTATCTGATATTGTTCTACAAGAAAAGATCTGTTGTTACAAGTAAGGACCATGAGAAAAAGAGGGCACATCCATAAAAACTTCTGAGATCAAAAAAGATTAGAAATGGGACCATGATTAACTGACAGAGATACATAGGTCAGCACCTTTAATGTCAACCTAGAGAAAGAATTTCTTTCATGTTAACGTAAGGTGTATTTCTTTCTTTCTTTTTTTTAATGATTAATTTAATTTATTTATTTGAGAGAGAGAGAGAGAGTGAGCAAGCCGGGGGAGGGGCAGATGGAGAGAATCTTTAAGCAGACTCCATGCTGAGTGTGGAGCTTAATGCCGGCTTATGTCACAACCCATGAGATTATGAGCTGAGCCAAAAAGCAAGAGTCAGATAGGTTGAGCCACCCAGGGACCCCAAGGTGTGTTTCTATAAAGTCCTCTCTAAATGGTGTAGGGGATCGAAAGTAACTGTTTGCCTATTAATGCCCCTACAATGCCTCAGTATAGGCTCACCTCCAAAGATTTATCAGATGGAGATCAAGATAACAAAGATAGACACCATATCATTTGTCTAAGTAGTTACAAGTTATAAATCTATAGAAAACTATTGAATAATATACTTTTACCCTTAAAAAAAACTATGATGAGATATCACTACGTACCCATTTTTAGGACCAAATCAGAATGGATAACAATATCTAGTAATGGCAAGGATGTGGAGCAACTAGGTCTGTCATGCATTGCTGGTAGGAATGTGATTTAGAGGAAGGTTTGCAATTTCGTATAAAGTTGAAGATATACTTACCAGACCACCCAGCAATTTCATTTCTAGGTGTTTACTCAAGAAAAATGGCTACTGATATATTCAATAATATAGATGAATTTTGATATACTGAGGGAAATAAGTCAGACACAAAAGAATACATACTGTATCATTTTATTCATGCAAATGCTATAAAAACAAATCTAGACTATAGTGACAGAAAACATATGAACAAGTCCAAGCAGTTATGTGACTGGAAACAAACAGGGGGACTTTGAGAATAATGGATATTCGGCTTTTTGATTGAAATGGTGGTTAAACCTATATACATTTGTAAAAAAATTGGACTGCACACATGAGTGTATTATATTTAAATAATACATCATTAAAGTTAGTCTTGAAAAATATATCCTAATTATGAGGGCCAGTAATTAACCTTAAAATTAGTAACATATCTGGATTTCCTTCTTTTTCTCTCTCTCTTACTTGAAAATGGGCATAACTATAATCTGCTTCATTATCTTGAGATATTTAAGCATTGAGAGGAGGGCAATCTCATTTATATGCAAGATAAGGGAGCTATATATCTAATAATTATATGGGTGTGATAAAAAAGAAAAAAAGACATATCCACCATTTGCAGGTTTCTAGCCAGGAGGAATATGCTCACAGCCTGGAATAATGGACCCAGAATAAGAGCCAGGCATATTTGTTATTATGCATTAAATTGATTTACTTAATCTGATGCAGTGAAGTTTATTCTTTTATATTTTGTTATACGTCTGTGTCCAATGAACAATATTCCAAATAAAGTATCTAAATATACTTTATATTTCCTGCAGAAATAATTATGCAATTATTAGAATCATTTTGTCTGCAACAAAATATTTAGAAATGTAGGCTGCCTATATTTTGTCACAACCCAGAAAAATCATGGTATTAGGGAGTAGTAAAATATATACATTATTCTGTTAATATATCTCTCACTTGTAGGGAGAATTTAATTATTTTTAACAGATATGAATTCTCTGAATTAACATGAAGAATGATCAGTTCAGAATTAAAGAGGAAAGTTTTAAATCAGTAACCATAAGATTAAATTAAATTGATTAAGAATGGGAAAGATTACTGTGCTCTGAGACTTATTCAGTGGAATTTGATGCCTTTAAATTGACTTTAAATATACAGCATAATTTCAGCTAGATCAGAGATTGTGAACTGAGTTTTGAATTACTATTGAACAGATAATTGAAGTAACCACATTAAAAGAAATGCTACATAAACTTTTCTGGAGAGATTTTGAACAGATACAGGTATGTTTGTGTATGTGTAAATAGCACAAAATCTGAGCTTCTGCTCCCTGGTTTTGATCAGGGCTTCACTCATTAACTGGGCAAGCATGGAAGTTATTTAAGCTTTCTGTATTTTTCTGTTTGTAAAATTGGAGTGATGACAAATAGTGTCCACCCCATATACTTATTATGCAGATTAAATGAGTTAATATATATAACACGTTTAGAACAGTGTCTAACACATGAACACAATTTAAGTATTACCTGTTTTTTTGTTTGTTTGTTTACCATTTCTATTGGACATAAGGCACAAGTGTTCACTGAAAACTTTCTAGTGGTACTAGTACGAATGAATGACATAGAAGGAAATGGAAACTGTTGGTGGGTGGAGCAGTACTAGGGAATGTATATTATAAGATCTAAGAACACCAGAGTAGGAATTTTTTTTCTCTATTGTGAGAAATATATTTCTCACAGAATATATTTATTCACTGATATATGCCAAGAATCACAAATAGAGCCTGGCGTATAGAAGAAAATAAATGCTTGTTGAATTGAATTGGCATGAATGTGAAAGACAATTCCATCATGTCCAACACTTATAACAGGTAAACACTCAATTGCATCTGAACAATTATAACTAAATATGTAATACACATGAGAATAGAATTTGAAATTGTTTCATGAAATATTGTCCCAAACTTGAGAAATGAAATCTGCATGAAGTAGATAATTTGCACATCGGAAAGAAGGCTACAAACTGCCTTGGTAAGTCATTGGCATCTGACAGGACAAAGAGAAGATCTCAATAATTTACATTAGCTGAGGAAAAAATAGGAGGAAATGGGAAAACTCTAAGGAGAACAAATTTTTGTTGATCAAGGAATTCCTTAGTTATCTTCTATAAGGACTGCATCTCACTGAACGTTTCGCAGTTCAACTTGACAAAGTTTGGTTTCATCTTCCTCACTTCGTTTTTGCTATACTGTATGGTTAAAAGATGACCAATATGAACAGAGTTTCACAAAATGATTACCGTGAAAACAAAACTTTTAATTCTAACTTGGACCTCCATGTATAGCTTGGTTTAAAGTCTTCGGAGCACCTTTTTATATGAGCAGAATGACTTTATGTAATGGTCCCAGATGCTTTGTTACAAGAGAGTTAATTTACCTTCTTCAGCATCTTAAGCTGAGGATCCCTGACGACTTTTCAATGAGTGAACCAATTATGTCAGTTCATAGGCAAGGGAATAGCAAGTCGCTGCTATCATGTGATTCTGTTTAGTTTGGTGTGATACTTAATATGAAAAGGAACTTTATTGCATTACTCTACCTTTTCTATTCTCCCAACAGTCTGTTTTTCCTGAGAGAAATGCATTTACTCTTTAAATTGTAATAAACTATTGGTAAGATCATGGATGATTTGCATGACTAACTTGCCCACTAAACTCAACTCAATTTTCTAAATAGCTAATGCAAAGAGAGATACTCCAGCTCTAAGCAATTCTCTATTCAAAACACTTTTGTGCATTCAGGCAAAACACCTAAATTTCCAATCTTGAGATATTGTGAGTATAATTTGAGAAGATATGGGGGGGGGTGAGTTTTGATGAATGCAAGTCAGTATGGCCACGCATGTACCTGTCAGTCTTTTCACCCAACTGGTCTCTCATTGGAGAGTTCATGAAATAGGACAGTACATAGGAAAAATGGGGCCAGAGTGCAGAAATAGTGCTGGAAGGAAACAAGTTCTAAGGGGTAGTGAAATGTTTTTAGTATGCTGCAATGGAAGACGAACTAACATATGATCAATAGGCAATCTGAAAGGTCACTTCTAAAAGAACACTCATCTTATAGCTGCACTTAAAAAAAGCAACTCATTTCGAAATCACTGGAGTGTTTTTACCTAGGTGTGCTATAAAATAAGAAAATAATTCCAATTAGTTCAGTGATGCAGAAGAGTAAATATAAAATAACTGAAAATATAACAATATAATGATAGATGTTAAATTAGTTGTCCCTTCCCAGTAGCAATGAATAAAGAGCTATTAACCATAAATTGCAATGGAATTACCTATTGTATGACAAAACCCCTAATATAAAGAGATTTTAAAGCTTTTTCCTAAAGTGACTACTACTACTTACTCCTATAGAAAGCCAGATCTATTACTAAACATCGGCAGGCAACTACGACAGAGTAAACTGCTTTTTTCTTCAGGTTAAAATAAATTAAAAAATTATTCCTCAAAAGGTTCATAGTTACCCTGAAAATCAAGTTCGAGTGCATAATCACTGTAAATAAATTTTAACCTATCATGATAGGTTTTAAGTAGTACAGGATTTAAATTATCAATGCATACATAATGAAAATTAAACAGTTTCATATGTAGTTATGAAAAGGTGAAGATCATCAAATATGAAAGAAAAAGTAATATCAATAAAAGTATTTTAAATATCACCATAAAAATTCTGTATATATTTATATGTGTATGTGTGTGTGTTTATATAACTTCTAGCATAAATATAAGCATATATATGTGTATATATACATACATATACATATTATATAGTCAGGTAGACTGTTAAGGATTTTAAGAGGAAACTATAAAGAAAGAAGAAGGAAGAGGTTATTGTTTATCCTCAGACTTAAATATTGGTTCACTAATTTAATCTGTAGCTTGTCTAGGTGAGTGAGTACCCACAATATGCCTTTAACCATATGATGTAACCAAAATTCCCTTTAAAAAACAAAACAAATAAAAACAAGGCTTAGATAATAAAAGCCAGAGTATATCTGACAATATTTCATGTAGTTCTGATGAGTTTTAAGAAAGATTATTTTCATTATTTTCATTTAAACATGTACCTTATTGATGGTTGAACATCTTGATTTTTATGACATTTAAATTTTAGAATTATCATATATCTTTGGCACAGACAGTAAATGCTTATTAAATGAGTATTGACTTAGGTCTTGAGTGTTTTGAATGGTTAAGTTTCTGGGATTTTGGATACTTTAAAAAGGGCAAAGGTATATGTATATGATGGATTTCTGAAATTTTAATGACATATTTACATTATTCAACTAACACATTCAGTTTAATTTTTTAACTGTTATATAAAGTCATCCTTTATTATAGTACATTATTAGTGTCCTAGTTGCTTTTATTATTAATTAACAGAAAATGCCGAGAGGCAGTAGAAAATTCAAAACTCAGTATAAGTTAATGTTAAGCAATAAGATTTATAATGACTGTGAATAAATACAAAGATCAGCAGCTGGTTTATACAGATGGCCAATAAAATGTTGGAATGCCCAAAACATAAACATAAGGGGTGGCGGTAGGAGGCAGGTAGTGATTAGATACATGATGGCTGAGGTTAGCTTTCAGTTTGGGTAGAACATTGGAATTTTTTTTTCTTCCAGTAGAAATTTTCTCTATGAAACAATAATTATCAAAATTCTACATTTCACATGATGGTACCCCTTGTAGCAAATTTATATCATTTTATTTTGATGCCCTGCAATTATTGCTGGAGCTTCTGAAAAGGATTTGATTTAAAGATCAAGTAACCATTTAGGTAATAGGAAATCTGAGTCCATTACTGGACAGCTAAATTGAAGAACTGATATAATTTCATTTTTATAAGTTTTCTGGTGAAATATGCAAGCTTTCTTTCAGAATTATATCTGATCATTCAGAAATGTAAACTACAAACCTTCATTAACCTCATGATGTTTTTAGTATCATAGAAACTGACAGTATTTTGACTTGAAGGAATACATTCTGATTAATATTTAGAATAAAACAAGCAAATTGTACTTTCATGATTCCACTCTATGTGTCCCACCATTCTGAACTTCCTTTTCCAGTTTTTGTATACTTCCCAACCCCACTTTAACCACCACAAATCAGAATACACACGTATATACATATCTTAACACTCCTGATTCCACGAAATGTGACAATGTTATTATCACATCTACTACTTGAACCTAATCCATATTTTTGCCCTAAGAAAACCTATCCATTAACTTTCTCTTTTTCTTAATATTATGCCATTAAGGATAATCAGTAAGAAGTTTAACCCCATGCTCAGCATCGAGAGGTGAATAATGAAATGAAATAGTATCTGTGTAACAGCCAACCAACCAACCATGTCAACAAACAACTATTTTTGACAGAAAAATGTCTTGACACAAGGAGAAATGCATGTTATGATTGATTTATTGACAGTGATTTCCAGAATGTACTATTACACTCCAGGGATGCATAAGGTACTTTATTGGGGTGGAAAAAGAAACTATTAGAATTGTTCTTTTTTTTTTACTCTATTATTTTTTATTTTTGGTTTGCTATAATACCTCTATTAATCATCAACAAATAATCATAATATATTACAGATATGTAGTCATTTATTTAATTGTTTGAAGAATATGACTCCCCAAAATGTTGAAGACTTCTAGGAAAGCATATTAAGGAGTTAAATTGAAAAGTAGAATTGAATACAGAAAAAATGATGGGTTAAGTGCTTGTTAGAGTGGTTTAACTGTAACCTTTATCATGTAAGTTGGCTATCCACTACAGCTCTCGCATACCTTTCTAAAAATTTTTATCAGCAGGAAACAGATGGCACATTTCAAGCAAGTAGCCAAGGAAAGTATAATACAAGAACTATTCACACAGGAGTCGACAGAGTTTAGATGAACCAATAAGGAGTGGTTGGTTGTACACTGGACTAGTAATCAGGAGTTAAATCATCACTACTCCTAGTCTTTAAATGGAAAGGGAGGAAGCAATTATATGAACTCATAAGAAATACCTTTTTGCAGAGGGCCACCTGACAGAGACTGTGGCCTTTGGATTGGGGACAGGTGATGGCCACTACCCAAGGAAGAACCAAGGGAGTAGATAACTTGACTTTATACTTTGCCACCCTCCAAACTCTTACTGGTTCCTCCCACTGGCCAGATCCAATCTGACACCAGAGAGGAAGTGTGCAGATATAGCCCATACAGGTCAGCCTCCTTGGACATAATTTGAGAAAGAGAGTAGAGTGTGGATCTGCAGGAAGAAATTGAAAATTTCCTGCATTCCACTGCTCTTTATTCTCAGCATCTTTTCTTTTCCAGATGAAAAATATGTGTCTCAATACAAGGGATACCTGAATCCCATTACCTAGCATAGCCTATATGTGTCTCAATACAAGAGATACATGAATCCATAGCCTCATGAATTAATGTCAGTTTAGTCGTATTCCCAAACAAAATCTAAAATATTAGCAAACCTTAGTACTCTTTATATAAGAAAATCTAAAAAAAAAGGTGGGGAAAGAAATTCTTAATTAACATAAAATATAGTTTCCATAGTCCCATACTTACATAACTTCTCACGAGACCTTAAACGACAATTATATATTCTTTTAGCTACATCCATTCAATGTGTATTCTAAGCTCTGTCGGTGACTAGGCTGTAGTATTCTTTATCTGGTGATATACTCCCAGGGTATGAGCCTTTGATTGCTTCTGCCTTGATTGGATTGCTTCATCATTCTGTTACCCGGCCTTTTACAGAAGTGAGGCAATCTAGAGGAGTGTCTAGGTTCCAGAAATAGTTCTTCTTGCTTCCGTTGTGTGGCAGCAATCCGATTTCCTATTGTTAAATAACATCAATCACCTCAACCATTATCCTAGTCCCTTTTTCTGCCAGTATGTTTAATAGCTTCAGGAGTTTATGATGGCCAGAGGGCATACTGGGTTTCCAATTTAGCAGAGATTGTGTTGTCTAGTGGAAGCATTTCTTCTGTGGAAACTAATGTTCTTCTACCTATTTGCTGAAAGAGGCCACTCTTGCTATCTTCCTTAGTTTCTGGACCTGTGCATTCTGTCTGTAGGAGAGATGACATCAAGCATTGGATATTGGTGTAAAGTCTATAACATCCAGTGGGACATCATCACAGATCCACAAGATTTTGTCTCCCAAAAGATGCTATAGCAGCCTTTAGAAATTATTCCATTCTACCAAGTCTGCTGCTTCTAGATGTTGAGACTGGTGGTTTTTTGGGTGAACCCATGGATGCATTTCTTTTGTTACAAATTACTTCCCCTTTTCTGAGGTAAGATTATGTCAAAATCTAAGGAAAATAAGGATTTTGTAAGCCTTCAAGTTGTGGTGATGACAGAATTGTGATGAGAGAAGACAGATTTCAGATGTGTCTCTTCCTGTAAAAAACGTATTTCCCCATGGTGATAAAAGGAGTCCAGTAGAATCAACTGGCTGATTGATATGAATGGCTTTGTGTTGTCTTCTGCTAGCTGTTGGCTAGCTGGTTGGCCGTAACCATTTCAACTATGGTGAGAAGTTTATGCTGTCAAACCTAGGCATAGTCTCTTATGTTATCTTGGCCTACTAGTATCTTTCCCATTGAACAAACACTTGGATTTCCTGAAAATAGAGACTAACAGCTATAGGACAGATGATTTTGTTCATCTGATGATTGAGAGGTTCCTCTGGAGTGGAAGCCTTCTCTGGATGATTAAATGGGACATGAATATCCATATTTTATGTTCTTTTTAAGGGGACCACTTATATACTTCATCAGAACTTCTTGTCATCTACGTTCCCATTGGGTTCTTTTAAATCCCTCCTTACCAGAGACCCAACCTGTCAGCTACTGCTCAAAGATTAGTGTAGATCTCTACCTCAAGCTATCTTTCCCTTTATGCTGGATGGGGGGTAGGGGGTGGGTGAAGTGGGTATATTTTTGCAAACTTGATGAATCGTATGGGTGATGATATATCAAATGCCTAGAGTTTATCATTGTGTAAATTAGGAATAATTTATACTGAATGTTGGGCTGTGTAAGGGGCTTCTTTAAAATGACCATTGTTGGGGTGCCTGGATGGCTCAGAAGGTTAAGCATCTGACTTCTCCTCAGGTCATGATCTCGGGGTCCTGGAATTGAACCCTGTGCAGGGCCCACACTAAGCGGGGCATCTGTTTCTCCCTCTCCCTGCCCCTCCCTCACTTGTGTGCATGCTCTCTCTCTCAAATAAATAAATACAATCCCAAAATAAAATAAATAAAATGATCATTGTTCCACTTGAAATGCGCCTTTACAAAGGGCTTCCCAAAGCAGCTGCAGCCCAAATTGTTGCTTTTGTTAACAAAGAATTCTTTTTTTTTTTTTTTTTGCAGTGTAGGCAGACAGAGGTAGGGGAATTTCCTACTTAAAGCTCAAACTAAGGCTATTACTAGAGCCATTGCAAGATGAAGGCCTTTTAAATACTTTTAATGAGGAAACTCATTCTTAATGTAGAAGGAAATAATTTCATATTTCAATATTATTTTATTACCCTAGTGAACACTTTAAATGCTGGGCCAATTGTTTCCAGGAAACATTTATGACTGTAACATGTGCTAAACAACCTCTTACTGTATGTAAGAATAGCACTGCTTAATAGGTGTGTAGAATGTTTTGTAAGGATGATTGTGGGGGGGGGGGAAGGAAAACATTTTATACTAATCTAAGAATTTGCTTTTTCCTAAAAAGAAACCAAGAACTTTTCTACTTGTCCTTGCTCAGCACTAAATGTTTTCCTTAGCTGTAAGTTGTAGTGAAGCTCCTGGGAAAAACTTTCCTGCTGGAAAAAACAAAACAAAACAAAACATAATTCCTTATGGGCGATCTACCTGCTTTTCATCTTATGTACATTTTTTTAATAATAATTTGTTATTATTTTATTTTAGTCACCATACAGTATATCCTTAGTTTTTGATGTAGTGTTCCATGATTCATTATTTGCGTATAATACCCAGTGCACCATGCAATACGTGCCCTCCTTAATACCCATCACCAGCCTATTCAGTCCCCACCCCCATCCCCTTTGAAGCCCTCAGTTTGTTTCCCAGAGTCCATAGTCTCTCGTGGTTCATTCTCCTTTCTGTTTACCCCCCCTTCATTCTTCCCTTCCTTCTCCTACCGATCTTCCTGCTATTTCTTATGTTCCATAAATAAGTGAAACTATATGATAATTGTCTTTCTCTGCTTGACTTATTTCACTTAGCATAATCTCCTCCAGTGCCGTCCATGTTGCAGCAAATGTTGAGAAATCGTTCTTTCTGATGGCTGAGTAATATCCCATTGTATATATGGACCACATCTTCTTAATCCAGTCATCTGTTGAAGGGCATCTCGGCTCCTTCCACAATTTAGCTATTGTGGACAATGCTGCTATGAACAGTGGGGTGCATTGAGAGGCTTTCCTTCCTTCAGGAACTCCACCCAGCACTGATCCCTCTGTTTTCATGTCCCCAACAATACTGACTTTACTTTGTACCTGTCACTGTCACAGCGAGTTGTGTTTGTCTTCACTGAAGCCTGATTTCTGATTAATATGTGGTTGAAATCACCTTATGAGGTGATGAACTGATTTAGAAAATACAGATAATGCTAAGGAAAGAATGTTAAAGATCCTCTAAACCAATGAACCACTGCCAATCTTCACTGGCTACGTGCTTATACATCACAGAAATCAATTTTTTATAGAAATGGACTTATTTTGTAACATCGTTTCACGATCCCTTTTTCTCATTTGATTATTATATGAACATCTTCCATATCATTACATACTTTTGTATAGGAAATTTGTAATTACTGCAGTTTTCATTGTACCTAACACAGTTTATAGCATTTACTGTGTGTGCATGTATGTATATACAGAGAGAGAGAATATACATTTTTATTTCCATGTATAAACACATAACACTACTTTAATCATCTATGTAGGTAAAACTTTGGACATAACATATCTATCCTTCCTTAGGATATATTTTTTTAAAAAGAATTCTTGAGTCATTGTTTATAAGCTGTGTTTCATTTTCTTATATGGAACCTTATAGGAAGATGTGTAATGGGCATCCACTGTAGTATTTGTGTGCATTGGCATATAATATTCATTCATTTATTCAGTTTCCAGCTTTATTAAGGTATAATTGACAAATAAGCATTTTATAGATTTATGGTGTACAATGTCATTTTTTGATATAAATGTATGTTTTGTAATGATTACCACAATGAAACTAATTAGCATACCTATCAGCTCAAATATTTTTATTCCTAATGGTGAGAATATTGGTGATCTACTCTCTTGGCAAATTTCAAGTATACAAAACAGTATTTTGTTTAAGTTTTTTATTTAAATTCTAGTTAATAAACTAAAGGTTTTTCACTTTTTTAAAATACCACAGTGGACACTTTTACTCATCTGTGAGATGGGGAAAACCTCTATTTTAATTCCTCTGTTCATCAGTCTTTCCAAAGAACTAGATTGTCTGAAAATTTTCTTTTATCTTTTCCAACTTGCTCACTGATTGAATGAACAGTACCAGGCTTTAGGTTGAGGCAGAATGCATTGGTGAGTCTTCATAGACTAAAGGGGAAAGAACGAGGTGCATTAGTAAAAATAACGCTATCGGGTATAATAGGTCCCAAATCTCAACAGTTTAGCAAAATAGAGTTGTTTTTCTTTCATGTAAATTATGCAATATATATACCTTATTAGTCAGTGGCTCTCCTCCAAGTAGTGATTCATACACCCATGTTACTGTCTTTTTGTTTTGGCCGTGTTTTCTTTTCTTTCTTCTTTTTTCTTTGGGGGGGGGGTGGGCGCAGAGGGCGAGGGAGAGAGAGAATCTTGAGCAGGCTCTATACCTAGCAGGGAGCCTTATGCAGGGCTTTGATCTCACAACCCTGAGATCATGACCTAAGACAAAATCCAGAGTTGGACACTTAACCAACTGGGCCACCCAAGTGCTCTCCCATCCCTTGCTGTTTTCAACATGGCTTCCAGAATGGCTGTATTGAGAGAAAGAGCACGAAGAATCAGTAGGCCTGGGTTTGGCTCATATCATTTCCATTCTCAGTTATAAGACACATTTAACCACAGGGGAGGCTGGGGAATGTTGGCCGTGTGTCCACATAGGAGAGAAAATGGGCTCAATAGTTAGACTCTCTGCCATAACATGTAAACAGGTAGTGGTAATTTAGTGTTATAAAAAGATAATGGAGTAAAGTTAAAGAGCTCTAAAACCATGGAGAAAAGAACAATTACCTTTCCCTGAAGTTGTAATTGGTGAACAGGGACTATTTTGGTCATCAGAGATAGAAGATACTTCCTAGGCAAAGGAATATATGGAAAGTCAGAGATGATTAAAAGTATAATTCCTATATAGCATGGTTAATTTGTAATTTCTTCATTAAATTTCTGCCACTTTTTCAAAACAAATTTTCAGACAAATTTATAAGGGTGGATGCATTACAAAGTATATTAATTGAATCATGATTTATAATAAAAATTATTGAAACAACATAAATGTTCAGTGAAAAAGGATTGGTTAAATAAATCATGGTATAGCCAAGCTATGGCATACTTTGCAGCCAATAGAAAGTAGGTATGGATTCACATATTTATTTAGAAAGAGTCCCACAATTGCTTTTTAAATGATAAAAATAAGCATTAATAATAATGATCATGCTAAATGAAATGATAAAACTCAGTGTGTATGAATGATTCTATTTTAAATACATAAGTATGTTTCTGCAGAGATTAAAGTTAATCATCCAAGCAGTGGTTTCAATGATTGTTCACTTTCTTTTTCATAGTGCCCCCCACTCTGTTTCTCATCTTGTCTATCTCTACCATCTTACTTTCTTCTTTTCTTTTAAATGAGCACGTATTATTTTTGTTTATCATAAAAATAATATACTTTTTATTTAAAAATAAACGAAAGTTTGGCAGTCAGTGTCCCCTTGATTCTGCAGATGATCTCTCACTTAGCTAGCTGGTAGAAATACTACCTTATTAATACCTAACGGGAGGCCCTCCTGGGAAACAGTAGCTAATGTCTGCTGGACTTGATCCAGTCAGGGCTTGCTATTTACAACTTTCTTGCTGCATAAAAATCTAGTTACTGAAATGTGATGGACAAAAATCAGAATACCACATATGGCTAGGATAAAAAAATGAAAAAAAATGTTATTGCCAGATGTGTCAGATTTATAAAGGCTGTATAGAGTTGTTTTTCAAAAAGATAGTAAATGAATTGCTGTTTATTTATGCATTAAATACAATGCATTTGATTATTTAATATATATTAAGCTATATGTTGTAATATCAATGCTATAATATTTATATTTGAAGTCTGTTATTGTTTCTAACAGAAATGGGCCTAAGTAAGTAACTATAAGTTTCCTTGTTCCTAAATAAGAATTACCCTTGACAAATTCAGGGTCTCTAGGTTGGCAAAAGAGCATGGCCCAGGGAATCCTGAGGGAAGGCAAAATGGTTTGGATGGTAGAAGTGTGTCCCAGTGATGGTTTGACTTCCTCATCTCTGACTCCCCCACAAACACATTTATGATTGGCAAACCAAAAACACTGTCTTAGAGAAATTGATTTATTAGCAATGGAGTATGAATATTCAAAGATGAGAGAGACTGAAAGTCAGGGTTTTAAATTTATTACAGTTGACAAATTAGAAGTTATAAAAGTGAGAGAAAAAGCTGTAGTGTTACCAAAAAGAAAGCTTTTAAAGGCAAATAGACAGAAATCAACAAGTGAGTAAATTTGAGAATAGAAATACAGTTTGAAGTAATTTCCTGGAGGGCATGGCACATTAGGTTTTGGTTCAATATCATGCTTTTACCAACATACGTCATATATTACTGTGTTCTTTAACAAAATAAAATTATTACTTTAAATCAACCTAATGGGCACCTGGGTGGCTCAGTCAGTTAAGTGTACAGCTCTTGATTTTGGCTCAGGTCATGATCTCAGGGTCCTGGGATTGAGCCCCATGATGGGCTCTGCACTCAGCATGGAGTCTGCTTGGGATTCTCAGTTTCCCTCTCTCTCTGCTCTTCCCCCCAACTCATGCTGTCTCTCTGTGTCTCTCTGAAATAAATAAATAAAACCTTAATATATATGTATACACACACACACACACATATATAAAAGGAAAGAAACTTAAAAAGTTTCTTACTCAGATTTTTTTCCTAGATATAGATTGTCTTATTTCTCTTTTTTCAAATAAATAATGCTCATTGTTAATGGAACATTTTTGCAACTGAAAAAAATGTTCATAATGCAATCTATGTAACCAATAATGAAATTAATAGATAGTGTTCCTTTGGTAGATTAATTGGTTGGTTTGTTTATAGTTATATTTTTATATTTTGGTAGTTATTCTTTTTATCAATAGGAATTCTAAGATTAAAGTGAATCTCCTTAAAATCTTTGTACTATGTACTATGTTAAAAAAATGAAATATATATATATACACATATACCCACACATATATGTAATGATTATGCTTTTATATTTCTACAAGCTTTACAGTGTCATTTTGAGTGAAACTAATTATCATTTTTAATGATTTCTCCGTATAATTAGGAAGAAAATAACTTAGAGCACAGCGTATTATTTTTACAGTTCAAGCTAGCTTTGGAATTGGGACATTTCCATTCATGTTCAAATTAATAATAATGGAACCATATAGATTTTGTTGCCTTTTGTATTACATTTGCCTGTTAGAGCAGAAAAGTTGAATCAATTCTTCAATGATGATTCTCTTTTTTAAAGTTTGGCTGTGGGGGAACATGATATTGTTTGGATGTAGGTGGTCTTCTTTTTTTTTTTTTTTTTTTTTTTTTTTTTTGCTTTGGAGGGAAAAGGATTGGGGAGATGTTGGAATGAAGGTATTTAACCAGGTATGTGATTTATGAGAACACCTGAAAAGAAAATCAGTCACCATCCCCTGCCCTGGCTGTATCTGCTTAATGGACTGTCTCTAAAATTTGGGGTTTCTGTTCAACGGTTCCTAGACGTGGTCAGTCAAGTCACCCCAAGTGAGAGAGAATGTTGGGCTGCTCCTTAGACAGCATGGATCACTTTGAGCAGAGCCAGAATTTTTTTTAAATTTTTGCAGTTTAGGGGATTAAGTGTCATATCATGCCTCAGCTGGTGCAGCTGGTGGTCACTTTGAACATTTCGGTTTCAATTAAAAATTGGGCGTGCTCGAAAAATAACTGGTGTCTTCCACCTACCGTTTCGAGGTATAAAGATTGTAAGACATATGAATCTATTACATGGTTGAAAGTCAATCCAAGTAAGGAATATAGTTAATATGTTTTTGTTTTCTTAGGAGAGGCCTTTAAACTCTCCTGGTAGTGGCTCTCTCTCTTAAATGATACACATATATCTGAAAGTCGCTTTTAATCCAAAAGAGACAAGCTAAGATGAGAAAAATGAATCAATAGGAAGTCTACCTATTCTGTCCCAGGTTGAGGGGAGAAAATAGCAATGGGAAAAAAGGTGGAAAGAGAAGAGCGTGGTGGCTTGGGATGTCCTTGCTTTGCAAAATGAATAAAAGAAACCCCAGCTTAGAAATAGAATTCTTTTAAATTTTTTTTTTTAAGATTTTATTTATTTATTCGACAGGATAGAGACAGCCAGCGAGAGAGGGAACACTTATTTATTTATTTATTTATTTATTTTTAGCATGTTCCTATTTTTTTTAAAGATTTTATTTATTTATTCGACAGAGATAGAGACAGCCAGCAAGAGAGGGAACACAAGCAGGGGGAGTGGGAGAGGAAGAAGCAGGCTCATAGCGGAGGAGCCTGATGTGGGGCTCAATCCCATAACGCCAGGATCACGCCCTGAGCCGAAGGCAGACGCTTAACCATTGTGCCACCCAGGCGCCCCTATTTTTAGCATGTTACTTTTTAAAAAATCTTTCTTTTTCTCTTCCCATAACTTCCATCATTTTTTACGAGAAAATGTCAACTTTAAATGGTGTATTCCCATTCTTCTCTTGTCAGTTACCCTGCCCAAGTACTTGACCTTGGCTGATTGTTGAATTGAATAATGGGAACTTGCTGGTAGCATGGCACCTGGTTGTGTTCAACACAGATAGGAATTCCAAAGGCATTAAGGATAGAAACAAAACAAGAGGTTTGGATATATATGGTAATAGAGAAAATGAACAACATACGACACTGAAAAAAGAAAAAAAAAAACTTTCTTGAGAATTTTATCCCATTTCTCCAAAACAGAGATGATAGGCATATGAGTTATAATGCAACAGCTGATGACAACAATGATATTTAAATGTATACATTTTATTACTAAAACAATGAATTATTAAAAAGTGAAAATTGAAAGAACACTAAGATATAATTATTTCCTGTCTTTTTGGGGGGAAAATGATACTACACAATGCTGGCAAGAGTATGGAGAAAGTAGTACTGTTTTTCTGCAACAGGGAGTGCTAATTAGTAAAATTTTTTGGTGGTTAATTTGAAAATACATGCTTAAGTGAAATACTGCATAACCTTTGGCTCAGCAATTTTGTGTTTATAAATGTGTACCATGCATTTACTAGCACAAGTATACAAAAATATATGTATGGAAGTGTTTGCTGGGTAAATGTTGAGTTTCAGCTCCAGAATCAGACACATTTGAGTTGTAATCACCACTTCAACACTTTCTAGATATGTGAACTTGGGCAAGTTACATACCGTGTTTAGATATCACTATCCTTTGAGAATTAAATGAAATGCTGTCTATAAAGTGTATAGCAAAGTGTTTGGCACCTCATAAGTACTTGAAAGATGTTTATTACTCTTTGTAGTGAAGATAATATTGTTATAAATATTATGCAGCATCATTTATAATAGTAAAGATCTGAAAACAACCCCATTATTCACCAACTGGGATATGAGTTAAATAAACTTAGATTCATTGACTAGAATACAACAGAGTCACTAAAAAGAATAAGATCGATCTACATGAAAGTAGAGGCAAGAAATACTTGGGAAAAAATCAAGTTTTAGTATTACTAGTATTATTCCATGTGTATGAAAAGACACAGTAATATATTTTTACTATTTATATATAAACAGAGAGAGAGTAAAAGAATATGAACCAACATATTAATAGTGGTTATCTCTGGGAAGTCGATAATGAGCCACTTTTATTTTTTTCTCTATCTTTTGAAATATTTTATGTTTTTTAAAATCATTCTTTATTGTATCCAAAAGTCAAAAAATTTTTATCAGAAAAAAAATTAATCCTATTTTTTCTGGCAATATCTATCTATCTATATATATGCTGAACACAGACCAGAATATATAATCTATCCATATCTATATCTGTATGCATAGATTATATATTCTGGTCTGAAACCTTAATGCGAAAAAAATAGAATATACATACACATTCATAAAATATTAATGGTAACTAGGTATTATGTAGCCTGATCATGTTCTTTACTTGAAAATCAGAGGGAACTACAGAAATTCATTTTTAACTCTTTTTGTGGAATAAATAATTGAAAAAGAAACCCTAGAAATGGAAGGAAACTCAATACTTATCCAAGTCCAGCATCTCACCAAGAGCACAAATTCACTGAAAGACAACTCGACCAACTTCATCTGATTTTAGGGATAATAGCCATACTAACTCCCAAAGTAAAATATTACTGTTAGAATTTTATTTCTTAAATTGACTAAAATGTGCTTTTTCATAAAATTCCTGTCATCATTTCTATTTTTGCTTCATAAAGTGAGTGAGGCTCTTTATAAACTTTCTCTAGATGACAACTTTTTAAATGGTTTGGGGTTGGATACATATAAATTTTTTCATTTAAAATTTTCCCAATTCTTACTGTTTTTCTATTTATCAGAGGGTTTCTGGGCTTATTTCCTTCTTCATACCCATATCTGAAGGTCCTTAGAAATGCTTATTCTCTTTTGTAGTCTGGCTCATGTCATAACAAAGTCAGCATAACCTTTCAAAGAGAATAATCAACTGAGTGATCCAGTCATTATTAGTACTAGTAATATCAGGCTAGATGTTCTCTAATGATAAACATCAAGGCAGACAAAAGTTTGCTAATTATGTTCTAGTTTCAAGCTTATTCTATTTTTTTGGAATTTGTATTTTATGAAATGTTATAATTTACAAATTATTTTCACAGGCTTTAGATCCTTTATAAATTTTACAATTTTTAAGGTAATCTGGGCCCAAATATTTGTCCTTTTAAATAATGTGGGAAGCTAATTTCAGTAAGATTAATGTGTTAGGAAATAAAATAACAGCACATTGAAAGAGTCAAGAGCAGACCACATTCCTTTCATTTTAACTTAATTTAACATCATTATGAAGAGTAAATTAAGGGTCCATTAGGATTGACTGGAATTTTTTTATTATATATTTACATACATATACATACACATATGCACGAAAACACACACACACACACACACACACACACACACACACACACGCATATGCATATTGAGCCATGCATTTTGGAGCTAGAGGGGATATTAGTGTAGTGATAACTTGCGGGGAAATGACCAGAACATTACCCTGTATATGGGATCCTGAGTTCTCTTAATAAATAGTCAAGCCCAGAATATTGTTGTGAAGTTCCAGTTACGGAGCACATAGTGTCCAAATCCAACTGGACATTTGAAATTATATGTCACCACTACGAAAATTCTTTTATGTATTGAAAATGCTTTGACAGAGGAATCAAATTGCAATTGAGATGGGTTATCACCCTTGCTTGCTTTTTATAAAGATGCAATGGGAGTAGATATGTGAAATATCAAAACATTTAATTGGATGTGCAAATAAATTTATCTTGGTATACTTTCAAAAGTTCTCTTATTTTGCACAGTTTTGTCTGCCTAGTGCCCGAGTTCATCCCTTCTCTAATAATTTATATTTAAAAATATGACAGAAGTTTTAAGTTTCGATGCTTTGTATTGCTTATCAAGTCTAAATGATTAATAAAATCATATAATATGTTTAGACTTAAAAGATAACATGCAGCATTGAGATAATGAATTAAAATAGGTTGTCTTATCAGTGTAGTGTATGGTTTGTAAGTAAACAATAAAGACTCGATGATTATATTATTGAGCCAGTATATAAATAATAGACTTCAGAATCTAATCTCACACGTGAGTTTATTTATTCAGTTCATTATCTGTGTGTTTGTATGTGTGTTTGTACCTGTGTGTGTCTTACAGCTGTTATTTCAAGAAACCAAGAAGGGCCAGGAGAAATGGGAAAGGCTGTGCTGATTCCTAAAGATGACCAGGAGAAAATGAAAGAACTGTTTAAAATCAATCAGTTTAACCTTATGGCCAGTGATTTGATTGCCCTTAACAGAAGTCTTCCGGATGTGAGATTAGAAGGGTGAGTTTACATGTGTTATATAATCTATATATTGGTGATCTCTATATCTCACAATACCTCAGAACTTCTGGATCTCTACGGTTCTGAATACCTATGCCATAGCAGGGACGCACTGTGCATGCATATAATGAGAAATATGAACTGTTTTCTTCTTTGGCAGAGCAAAATAGTTTACACAAGCCTAACAGGTTTCTCTCTCTCTCTCTCTCTCTCTTTTTTTTGTTTTGTTTTGCTTTGCTTTACCTTGCCAAATACAGAGTCAACATGCTTTTTGATAGGTTATATGCTTGCCTGAATAGAAAGCTCTTATACTTTGTATTGAAAAGCTGTATGTTTTGCTATTCCAGTGTAAAAATGGCCAATTGCCTGTAAGATTCTTTGACCCTTTAAACATTATTTATTATGGATTCCAGCGATTTATGGTACTATTTATAATTAGAATGCTCAGTTATTAGCCATGGAAGAAATATTTGCCTGGAAATAGTAATACTGCATGGAAAATGATGTTGAAAAATTCAGCTTGTTTGTGATTAATGGTAAGACATGCTCTAGAAAGTTGGACATATTTTAAATGGGTGTAATAAAAATCAGAGTATTTAGTGACAGTATTGTCATCCTAGTAATATAGTCCTTATGAAGCAAACTCTTGGCGCTTAGAAAAGATATGTCCTGAGTCTTTAGAAAATCTCCAAGTTTACAAATATGCTGCAGACTCTACCTTCATGTAAATAGAAGTTGTTCTTTTAGACATGTAATGGTTTTCTCCATATAGAATAAAATCACAGTTAATACAAATAACGTCTGCCACCTATAATGGGTTATATTACATTAGTAGCATAGTGATGTTAACATCGTATTAACTAAATCTGACTTCAAATAAGACCAAAATAGAGTAACCAAATTTTGTTGAGATGGTGGGACTTGATTGGCAGGTGTATTTGATAGCTAAGTAACTGGTTTTGTACACTCTTGTATGCTTTTGAAATGTCTCTCTCTCAAAAAATAAAAAAAACACAAATAACTACATATTATGGACATTTCTGGCCTCTAGCAAATGACTAAAACATTGAATATTACATTTGTGCATTCCAAAGACCTATATCATTTTATAGGTAGTTTTGTCCATATTTTTGTGTTTGTACATAAACACATTTAAGATATACAATAAGCATATTCTTCTCAATAATATTGAACATTTTAGATGCTATTTATACCATTATGATAATGCATTTCTTACTTTGTTTTATGTATCATATTGTGATAAGATGGATAAATGTGATATCTATTCAGGAAAAACATATAAACACTATTTCAAAGTTTTAAAAAATCTTCACCTTCAACTATAAGAACATAAATTTTATATCAGATCTGGGATAATTGAGGTAACAACTTCTCAAGTACAGAACCATACCTTTAAAAAAAGAAGGAGAATCTTCATTGAGCATTGTTTAAAATATTTGTGGCCAATGTATTTCCTCTCTTAAGAATCACTTAGTAAAATAAGCACTTGAGTAATTAAGCCTTAAAATATGGAACAATTCAGCATTTGAAAATGGAGAATTCAAATGAATTACTATAATGATTACACAAAATGAGGTATTTACTGTGGTGGTTTTAATTTATTTATTTTGTGTGTGTATGAGTTTGACACATCTTTATTATAAGAATTTCTAAATCACCACAGTAAGTCTAGTTAACATCTATCACCATACAAAGTTACAAAATTTTTTTCTCATGATGAGAACTTTTAAGATTTATTCCTTCAGCACCTATCAAATATGCAACACAGTATTATTGACTGTAGTAATCATGCTGCACATTTTAGACCCATGACTTATTTATTCTATAACTGGAAACTTGTACCTCTTGACCTCATTCACCCATTTCTCCCAGCCCCCAAACTTCCTCCTGTCTTGCAACCACCAATCTGTTCTCTGTATCTGTTTTGTTTATTCATTTGTTTTGTTTTTTAGATTCCATCTGTAGGTGAAATCATACAGTATTTGTCTTTTTCTGTCTGACTTGTTTTACTTAGCATAATACCATCAAGGTCCATCCATGTTGTTGCAAATGGCAATATTTCGTGGTTTTTTTTTTTTTTTTTTTTTTACGGCTGAGTGAGTATTCCATCATATATAAAGAAGTATTCCACTTCTTTATTCATTTATCCATCGATGGAAACTTAGGATATTTCCAAAACTCGGCTATTGTAAATAATGTTGCTGTGAACGTAAGGGTGCATATGTGACTTCAAATGTGTGTTTCTGTCTTCTTTGGATAAATATCCAGAAGAGGAATTTTTGTATCATATGGTAGTCCTATTCTTAATATTTTTAAGAAACCTCCATACTGTTTTCTTCCTAATGGCTGCACCAATTTACATTCCCACCAGCAGTGCACGAGAGTCTTTTTTCTCTACATTTATGCTGACACTAATTTCTTGTCTTTTTGATATTAGCCATTCTGACAGTTGTGAGGTGATATCTCATTGAGGTTTTGATTTCCACTGCTTGATGATTAGTAATAATGAGCATATTTTCATGTGCCTATTGGCCATCTGTATATCATCTTTGGAAAAATGTCTGTACAGATCCTCTGCCCATTTTTTAATTGGATTGTTTGTTTTATTGTTACTGAGTTGTATGAATTCTTTGCATATTTTGGATATTAACCCCTTATCATATATGTGATTTTCAAATATCTTCTTCCATTTGGTAGGTGGCCCTTTCATTTTGCTTGCAGTTTTCTTTGCAGTTCAGGGAGGTTTTAGTTTGATGCAGTCCCACTTGTTTATTTTTGCTTTTCTTATTTTTGACTTTGGAATCAGATCCAAAAAATCATCACCGAGAGAGATGACAAAATAGCTGACTGTCCGTTTTCTTCTAGGAGTATTATGGCTTTAAGTCTTAACATTCAAGTCTTTAACCCATTTTGAGTTAATTTTTGTATATGGTGTTAGATAGTGGTCTAATTTTCTTCTGTTGCTTGTGTCTGTCCAGTTTTTCTAAAACCGTTTATTAAGAGACTGTCTTTCCCCATTGTATGCTCTTGCCTCCTTTTTCATAAATTATTTGATCATATATGCATGGGTTTATCTGGGGGCTCTATTCTGTTCCATTGATCTATGGATCTGTTTTTATGCCAATACTATACCGTTTGGTTACTAAAACTTTGTAATATACTTTGAAATCAGGGAGCATGATGACTCCAACTTATTTCTTTCCAGATATTGCTTTGCCTATTTGGGATCTTTTGTGGTTCCATACAGATTTGGGGATTGTTTGTTCTATTTCTGTGAAAAAAGCCGTTGTAATTTTGAATAGAGATTGCATTAAATCTGTAGGTTATTTTGAGTAATATGGGCATTTTAACAGTATTAATTCTTCCCACCTATGAGTATGGAATATCTTTCTCTTTATTTGTGTCTTCAATTTTTGTATCGTTATCATAGTTGTCAGTGTCCAGGTCTTTCATCTCCTTGAATTTATTAAATTTATTCCTAAGTATTTTATCCTTTTTGATTCAGTTCTAAATGGGATTGTTTTCTTAATTTCTCTTCCCTATAATTTGTTGTTAGTGTATGAAACCACAGTAGATATTTGTGTATTGATTTCGTGCCCTGCAACTTTACTGAATTAGCTATTGAATTAGCTTATTAGTTCTAACAGTTTTTTGATAGTCTTTAGGGATTTTTGTGTATAAAATTTTACCATCTGCAAACAGTGACAGTTTTACTTCTTCCTGTCCAGTTTGAATGCCTGTCATTTCTTTCTCCTCTTCCTCTTCTTCCTCATCTTCCTCTTCTTCCTCCTCTTTCTCTTCCTCCTCCTCCTCCTCCTCTCCCTCTCCGTCCTTCCCCTTCTTCTTCTCCTTCTTTCCAAATTGCTTCGGTAAGTACCTTCAGTGCTATGTTGAATAAAAGTGGTAAGAGTGGGAATCCTCGGCATTCTCCTGATATAGAGCAACAGCTTTTCACCAATAAGCATGATGTTAGCTGTGAACTTGTCACATATAACCTTTAGTATGTTGAGGTATATTCCCTCTGTACCCATTTTGTTGAGCATTTTTATTTTAAATGGATGTTGAACTTTGTCAAATGCTTTTTCTTCATCTATTGAGGTGACCATGTGATTTTTTATCCCTAATTTTGTTAATGTGGTGTGTCACGTTGATAGATTAGTAGATGTTGAACCATCCTTTCATCCCAGGAATCAATCCCACTTAATCATTATGCAAGGTCCTTTCAACATTGAATTGGGTTTACAAATAATTGTTGAAGATTTTGCATTTATGCACATCAGGGGTGTTGGCCTATAATTTTCTTTTTTTGTGGTGTTCTTGTCTGGCTTTGGTATTAGGGTAATGCTGGCCTTATAAAATGAATTTGTAAGTACTCATTATTCTTCAGTTTTTTTGAAGAGTTTGAGAAGGGTGTATATTAAATTTTTGAATGCTTGGTAGAATTCACCAGTGAAAGCCATCTGGTCCTGGGCTTTTGTTTGTTCGGAAGTTTTTGATTATTAATTCAGTGTCCTTACTAATAATTCGTCTGTACAGATTTTCTCTTTCTTCATGATTCAGGAAGGTTATATGTGGGGCGCCTGGGTGGCTCAGTCGTTAAGCGTCTGCCTTCGGCTCAGGGCGTGATCCTGGAGTTCTGGGATCAAGCCCCATGTCAGGCTCTTCCGCTGGGAGCCTGCTTCTTCCTCTCCCACTCCCCCTGCTTGTGTTCCCTCTCTCGCTGGCTGTCTCTGTCAAATAAATAAATAAAATCTTTTTTTTTAAAAAAAAGGAAGGTTATATGTTTCAGGAATTTATCCATTTTTTTCTAGGTTGTCCAATTTGGTGGTGTATAATTGTTCATAGTAGTCTCTTTTGGTCCTTTGTATTTCTCTAGTATCAGTTGTAAATTGTGTTCCTTCATTTCTGATTTATTTATTTGGGTCCTCTCTCCCTCTTTTTTTTTTCCCCTTGATGAGTCTAGTAAAAGGTTTATCAATTTTGTTTACCCTTTTACCAGCTCTTTCGTTGATATATTCTGTTGCCTTTTAGCCTTTATTTCATTTGTTTCTGCTCGATTTTTATTGTTTCTTCCTTTGTACTAACTTTGTGCTTTGTTCTTCCTTTTCTAGTTCTGTTAAGTGTACAACTAGATTGAGATATTTCACTTATTGATATAAGTCTATATCACTATGAACCATACCTTTGTAAAACTGCTTTTTCTCCATCCCATAGATTTTGGTGTGTTGGATTTCCATTTACATTCTTAAGCCTTTTTTGTTTGTTGGCTTGCTTCTTTGTTTTAGCTCCCTTTTGATTTCTTCACTGACACATTAGTTGTTCAGTACCATGTTGTTTAATCTCTACATATTTTCTTTTAATTTTGTAATCTTGTAATTGATTTCCACTTTCATACTATTGTGGTTGGAAAAGATGCTTGATGTGATTTCAGTCTTCTTAAATGTATTTAAACTCATTCGGTGGTTTAACATATGATATATCCTGGAGAGTGTTCCATATGCACCTGAGAAGAATGTGTATTTTGCTGTTTCAGGTGGAATGTTCTATATTTATAGAGTCCATTTGGTCTAATGTATTGTTTAAGGCCGATGTTTTCTTATTGATTTTCTGTCTGGACAGTCTATCCACTGATGTAAGTGAGGTTTTAAAAACCCTACTCTTACTGTACTGTTAATTTCTTTCTCCCTTTAGGTCTGTTAATATGTGCTATTTAAATTTAGGTGCTCTTATGTTGGGTGTATTGAGTGTATAGGTATTTATAAATGTTACATCTTCTTGCTGGATTGATCCTTTATCATTATGTAATGCCCTTCTTTGTCTTTTATTATAGTCTTTGTTTTAAAATCTAATTTGTCTAATAAAAGTATAGTGACTGCAGCTTCCTTTTGGTTTGCATTTGCATGAAACATCTTTTTCCATCCCTTCACTTTCAGTCTGTGTATGTTCTTACATCTGAAGTGAGTTTCTTGTAGGCAGCATGCAGATAGGTCTTATTTGTTTCTTTGTTTTAATCCATTCATCCAGTCTTTGTTTTTTCCATTGGAGAATTTAGTCCATTTATATTTAAAAGTAGTTATTGATAGCTGTGCACTATTTGCCATTTTGTTAATTGTTTTCTGATTCTCTTGTAGTTTTGTACTTATTCTTTCTTTTTTCTTCTTTTTCCCTCTTCCTTTGTGGTTTGATGACTCTCTTTAATGTTATGCTTAGGTTCTTTTCTCATTATCTTTTGTGTATCTTCTACAGGTTTTTGTTTTGTGGTTAACATAATGGTCACATATAGTGGCGCACATATACAACAGTCTATAAACAAGTTGAGTCTGAACATATTCTAAAACTCTACATTTTCACCGCCACTAGCCCCACCTGCATTTTATATTTTCATGTCACATTTTGCATCTTTTTATTTTGGTGTTCCTTAACAAATTATAGGCACTTACACTACTTTTGTTTTTTAACCTTCATACTAGCTTTATAAGTTTAATCTACTGTCTTTCCTATATATTTACCTTTACCATTGAGATTTTTACTTTCATCTGTTTTCTTGTTACTAATTAGTATTCTTTCTTTTCAGCTTAAAGAAGTCCCTTTAACATTTCTTGTAAGGCTCATTTAATTGTGTGAACTCCTTAGCTTTTGCTTGTTGGAAAACTATCTTTCCTTTAATTCTGAATGATAATCTTGCTGGGTAGAGTATTTGTGGTTGGAAGTTTTTTCCCTTCAGCTCTTTAGGTATATCATGCCTCTCTTCTGGCCTGCAAAGTTACCGTGAAAAATCTGCAGATAGTTTTATGGGAGTTATCTTATACATATAAAGTCCTTTTTCTCTTGTATTATTTAAGAGTCATTATCTTTAATTGTTGACATTTTAATTATAGTGTGTCTTGGTGTTGATCTCTTCCATTTTTTTTAGATTCATTGAATTTCCTGGATCTAGATGTCTGTTTTCTTCCCCAGGTTAGAGAAGTTTTCAGCTATTATTTCTTCAAATAAGTTTTCTGCTCCTTTCTCTCTTTATTCACCTTCTGGGGCCCCTATAATGCAAATGTTGTTTTATTTGATGTTGTCCTATTGACCCCTTAAGTTATCTTCACTTTTTTAAATTATTTTTTTTTTCTTTTCGCTATTCTGCTTTGGTGAGTTCCACTGCCCTCTTCCAGATCACTAATCCTTTTTCTGTTTCATCTAGTCTGTTGTTGAAAACACTTGTGTACCTTTTAGTTCAGTTATCTTATTCTTCAGCTCTGTGACTTCTGTTTGGTACTTTCTAATATTTTCTATTGCTTTGTCAAAGTTCTACCGTGTTCATCTGTTCTTCTCCTGAGTCAGTGAGCTTCGTTATACCAGTACATTGAACTGGTTTTCAGGTAAATTGCTTATCTTCCTTTAATTAAAGTTTTTTCCAGAGTCTTGTTCTTTCATTTGGAACATATTTATCTGTTTCCTCATTTTCCTTGATTCTGTGTGTTCGTACCCATGTATTAGGAGAAATACCTACTTCTCCCAGACTTGAAGGAGTGGCTTTATATAGAAGATGAACCTTATCTTTCAACCTTGTCCTAGCTCTTGGTTGTCTCTCAAACCTTTGCAGTTGTCTAAACAGCCTAATTTATTCTTGATCCATTCCTATTTTTGAGGTTGTATCAAGACCTGTCATTTCAGAGGGAGGGATCTTAGTGCCTAGTTTCAGGCTGTTTGGAAATCAAACCCTCAGGCAGCAGCTTTTAAAGTATGCTAATATATACAGTCCTGTGGGACTACAGTTGTAAACCCTGCTGGCCTCCACACCAGGCCTTTGGGAAGCATCTCCTTGGCAACAATTGCAAAAATCAGAGCTCCAAATGACTGTATAAACTCCTTTCTGAGAGGTACTGGCTAGCTGTAATACACCCACAGGAGAGCACAAAGATGGCATCCCCTGGCCTATGTTCCCTAAGAGCAACTCTGTATCCTCTGAAGAAATGTGCTGAGCGTGTAGCCTGCCCCTTAGGCTGAAATTCCAGGACCAGCAAATAGGCCTTTTCACAGAAAGATTCAGGTGCTTCAGTCTTCTTTTTTTCTCCTTTTCTTTTCTTCTTTCTTTCTTTCTTTTTTTTTCTTTCCTTCCTTCCTTCCTTCCTTCCTTCCTTCCTTCCTTCCTTCCTTCCGATTTTATTTATTTATTTGACACAGAGAGAGAGCACAAGCGGAGGGAGATGGAGAAGCAGGTTCCTCAGTGAGCAAGGAACCTGATGTGATGCGGGGCTCAATCCCAGGACCATGGATCATGACCTGAGCTGAAGGCAGGCGCTTAACTGACTGTGCCAGCCAGGCACCCCCAGGTGTTTCAGTCTTCTGTCTGTGCTGTACCCTGGGGTTGTTAGCCTGCCAAAAACTGTCTCTCCAGTTGTTTCTGGGGGCCTATGGGGCCCAGAAATACAAACCTCCCTTGCCACTATAGTTGAAGACTTAAAAGGCATCCCCTATATGGACTGTACATACCCACCAGCTTTAATGGGACAATGGGGATTATGGGCCTAGGGTGCTCCCTCTTGTTTTAGTGGTGCTGTGGGGTAGTTCAGGACCTGGGCATGCCTGCCAGCTTTAGGGAAACTGTAGGGGAGCACTGAGGGGAGATACATCTGTTGGCTTTAGCAAAGCCATGAGAGAGTGCAGGGTTGAGGCACACCCACTGGCACTGGGAAGGGTGTAAAAAATGTCATCCACCATCACTGGCTCTACCAAGTAGAATGAGAGCCCCAAAATCGTGTGCACCAGCATCTCTGTCTCCAGAGAGTCCCGTCAGGCCCCTGCCCCTCCAGCAGGCACTTAAGTTTAGCAGATGAATCTCTTTCACACATGGTAGAGTGACTTTCAAACTGCTGCTTTTGTGCTGGGTCTTGGGGGTGCATGAGTCTACATGCAATCCCTTTAAGAGAGATTCTCAGCTTCCTACATCCCTTTGGGTTTCTTGGACGCAAGTTCTGTTGGTTTTCAAAGCCAGCCATTCTGGGGCCTTGTCTCTTCAGTGCAGGTCTCCAGGGTTGGGGTGCCAGATGTGGAGCATGAATCTCTTGCCCCACAGGGAAAAACTCTGCATTTGTGAGACCTGGTTATGATCTGATTGTGGGTGGTTGATTGAGGGTTGCTGTGTTGGGGTAGGGATTTTGGTGAGACTGAGTCTGCCTCTCCCCCCCAACTTAATGTGACCCCATTATCCTATGTTGTGGAGGAGCTGATCAGCTAATTTTCAGAGGGAGTTGTTCTGTATGTAGCTGCAGATTTGGTGTGACTGGGGGAGGAAGTAAGTTGAGGATTTTTAACGTCACCATCTTGAACCACCTCCTGTTTACTTTGATTATTACTGTCTGAATTTTGAGATTTTAAAAATACTCTGTGAAATAATATTATTGAAATGAATAGTTTTCTCTTTTATTTTTATGCACCACCGTAGTGTGTACTATCAGTAAGAAAACATAAAAACCATCAAAACTTTCTAGACAAATCATAAAATGTATGTGAGCTTTACTGGAAATATTTGCAAGTCATGTTGAATGACTCAATTGTGTAACTGTCTGGGAAAATCTAATGTTGAAAAACACATCATGAATCAGATATCCAAACTTATTTAAAAAAATTAGAAATCTGCCAATTCTCATTTGATGTAGAAAACATTTTTTTTTCAATTTTGGTATTAGTTACAGTTCAATTTTTGGATAGTTATATCTTAAAAAGATATGAACACGTTAAGTTAGTCTCAGTAATGACTGATAAATTATATAAAAGTGTACAAAATTGATATTGAGAAATAGTTTTAAAAAGAGCTTAATTTATTTTGGTGGAAAAGTTGAGTTGATATTTACTTCCAAAGTGTCTGAACCACACAGGCAATTTATTCAAATATCTCAGCATATTTTACTAGAATATAGCCTTAAACTGGCTTGACTGAATTCAGAAAATTATCCTAATAGTTTAATGTTGTGTTTGGCCTTAATATCCATCTACAAATATTTGAAGATATATTCAGAGCAAAAACAGTAAGTAAATATCCCATGTTTTCACAGAGAAGAGCGTAGATAAAAATATTTTTTCCTTGAGATAATTGTGATGAAACATCAGGACACAAGTTAGGGTTAAGTTCTGCAATGTCCATTCCTAGTGATATTTGAATATTTACATTAATTAACTTATTTAATATACTTAATTTATTAACATGTATAATACATTTATATATACTCTAATTATTTGAGCAAATAAAATTATAGTATTATAAATAGTCACGGTAATAGGATATTTTAAGTGCGGTTAAGGCTGAAGATCTTACTAAATTTCTTACTTGAAGTCCCTACACTTCCAGGATTCTTGTTATAGTCTGCATATACATATACATAAAATTACCACCCCCTCTCTTTTTTGCGCATAAACTCCCTAACTTAAGAAACAAAAGTGAAATACCATAAAATTCTGTTTCAGAACTTTGAGGAAAATGAATATCAGCTTAATGTGTTAATGGTCAGCATTAGGGATTTGTTACCATGTTTCTCAATAATTACCATTCTAAGATTTTGTGAATTTATGTAGTTTGGATATAAGAACGGAGCTTAAATATTACTGTTTTCACGAAGCAAGTAAGTAGATGTCATTTTGTTTAGATTTTAACAGAAGATTTTTATGTTAATATCTGGAGAGAGAGATTTAGAGAGTTACCAAACAAAAAATTCCATTAAGAGACATTAAATGCATTATTTTTGAGCACTTAATATGCTATTATGTGCCAAATATTGTTCTGTGTGCCTGGGATATAACAGTGAACAAGACGAAGTTCCTGCTTGATGGAACTTAAAATAAATAAAAGACCTAAGAATGGTAAGGTGTGGGGAATAGAGTAGTGAGGGAAAGCCTCTTTGAGAAACCCATGTTTGGGTAAGTTGATTGAAATTTAAACACCTAAATATTATAATTTCTTTTTACTAACACAGAGAGATGTTAAATATCTCCTGAGTCCCTGTAACAGTCAATGCTAGAAATATAATGAATCTATGGATATGTAAAACTCCATAAAGATACAAAAGTAAAGGAATAATCATTAAGCAAATGTATAGATGTGTGTGTGTGTGTGTGTGTGTGTGTTTGTGTTTGTATTATTTTTGAAAATAGTGTTTGAATTGCATATCCATTGAATGCCAGCAAAAACCATACTTTGGTTTGCCTGGACATTAGTAGTCAATGTTATCTCATGCTTCTAGGCTGTCCTAGAAGTAGAGAAAACATGACTATGACCATAATCAATGAGGTGGGTACATGACTGTATACCATTATATGCAAAACAAATATGAGAAGAAAAAGCCCACTGTGGAGAGAGATTTTTCAAGTAATTGGGAAAAAATCTCTAGATATAGAGCCAACCACGTAAGTTTAAGATCTGTCTCTGTGGCTCACTGTTAGGTCTTGGGCAAGACATTCATTTTCTAAGCCCCAGTTTCCTTTCACTGATTAAATCAGCAAATCAGTCAACCAACCAAACAGCCCCTGTCACATACCTACTACAAACTTAGCTTTGAGAACAAATAAATGTATCTAACAGCCCCTGACTGTAAGGAGGTAAAAGGGATAGATATACATAAACAACTAATTAACAGTATCCTGTGAACACACCTATAATTGCAAAAATGACAAAGTAAGAATAGGAGTGCCCTGAGTTCCTGGTGAAATTTTTATGTTTATTCTCCTTCTTCTTCTGTAGGATAGTCTTATGCCCTAGACTCCCTTTTTCAACTAAGTGAGGAAACTTTTTGAGCAGTTGGCTTTTCCCTTTACTCTGCAATTATCTGTGAATAAGAAATTAACAGTAATTATTGGGTGAATATTTATAAAAAAGCTATGGGCAATTAAAACAAAATGCTAAGGTTCTTTAGCATTTACTTGTATCCAGACATTTAATAGCACTTCAAGTTCTGGTATTGAGTTATTTGAAGGTTATAATGCAGCTGGCATTTAAATATATTTCATCAGGGAAAAAATGAGGAAATAGGAGATTTATTTCAGCTATTTATATCCTAGACCAAATAACTGCTTCTTACGTATGCACACATGCAAGCTGATGAAGAGAAAAAGACCGATCAGTCTTGCATACAAATTCTGAATAAGTTGCTCTCAGAGGACAAGAAGTTTATTTACTACATAAAGCAAAAATAAACCGTAGTATACATTTTTTTCTGTGCTCAATCTCATAAGTGTACTTGTCCATTTATATGGATTGCCTTTCCCATGAATTAAAATATGACAAGTATAGCATTGATTGCACAAAGGAGAAAGAGAGAAAATGAGAATATTAATTGGATTTCTCATCTCTGTTCCACATCTTTTCTTTTTAATTTGAGAATTACTACAACTTTCATGTGGAGGCAAAAATTTTGATAGTAATAATAATTTGTACAATACTTGATTTATGTAATGTGCTCATGTGTGGAATTAATTTCACTACCCAAATTAAAAGGGATGTGTAAGAATGTTTGTGTGTGTTTATGTATGCATATCAATACATATATATATTTGACAAAAATGGAGGTGATAAGTATTACACTATAACTTTCAAATAACTTGGAGTAAAACATTTCTAGGTATGTTCTCAGGGACACATTTGCATACCACCGTAAGCACAAAGCATGCTGCATAACCCAATTTAGACTTGAACTACCCCTCAACAATATCTTTATTTCATTTTAAAAATTATGGTAAAATATACATAGTATAAAATGTATTATCTTAACTATTTTTAAGTGTACATTTTATTAGTGTTAAGTATGAAGTAAGTAAGAATATGCCACCCCAAACCATACCACTTTCACATAAAGGTTATTTTAAATTGAAGGCCACTGAGAAACTGCAGATACAGGAAAAGCCCTCTTATGTGTCCTCTCTGCCTAAAAACAAGCCATGCCTTTCCCTTTAGAAAGTGTCCCTCTCTCTTGAACCAGGAAGGGAACAACAACCTTTTTCAATGGAGATAGAGATGGCACTGAGATGATTATGCATAAAATAAACTAAACTTACTAACCCTTATCTGCCATTAGTTTCTCCCATATGTTTGCTTTAACACAATTTACCACCCCATACATGAACCTAAACATGGTTGTTGTTGGGTTTTTTTGTTTTGCTTTTTTTTTTTTTTTTTGGTCTTGTCATTTCTTCACAATTTATCACCGTTTGTTAAAATGATATACAAGCTGCCAAGTTTAACCACGTCTTTGGGTATTCAGTACTTTTATATGAAGGCCACCATACACATAAAACCCAAAAATATTAATATCAAATAAAATTTTTACGCCTTTTTCCTGTTACTCTTTCTTTTGTCAATTTAATTTGCAGGTCTGATGTTCTAAAAACGAGGGCAGAGAAAAAGTTTTTTTCCCTCTTCTGTAAATATATTCACATTGTTGTTCCAGCAATCTCCAGAATTCTTTCCGTCTTGCAAAACTGAAGCTCTGTATCCATTAAACAGCTCCTCCATATTCGCTCCTGTCCCTGGCCCCTGGCAGTCAGCATTCAAATTTCTGTCTCTATGAATATGAGTACTCTTGGTACTTCATATGATTGGAATCACACAGCTTTTGTCTGTTTGTGACTGACTTATTTCACTTTGCTGAATGTCGTCAAGGTTCATCCATGTCATGGTGTGTGTTAGAATTTCCTAACTTTTTAAAGTTAAATAATATTTCATTATATGTATACTACTTCCATCTACCCCTCTATGGATGAACACTGGGTTTGCTTTCACCTCTTGGCTCCGTGAATAATCCTTCAGTGAGCATGGGGTTACAAATACCTCTTTGAGGTGGTGTTTTCAGTTCTTTTGCATATACATACCCAGGAGTGGAATTGCTTAGTCATATGCTAATTCAGTTTTTAATTTTGGGTGGAAGCACTATACTGTTTATCACAGCAGCTATACCAGTGCATGGGGTTCCAGTTTCTCCATATCTTTGCCAATACTTTCTCTTTTCTTTTTCAGTCTTTTCTTTTCTTTTTTGTATTTTTTTTTTGAGAGTAGCCATTCTACTAGATGTGAAGTATCTTATAGTTTTAATGTCATTGATTAGTGATGTTGAATATCCTTTCATGTGCTTTTAACTCATTTGTATTTTCTCTTGGCAGAAATGTCTGTTCAAGTCATTGTGTTTTAATTGGATCATTCGGGGTTACTTTGCTGTTGAGTTGTAGGAGTATTTTTATATATTTTGGATATTAATTCCTTATCAGATATGTGATTTGCAAATATCTTTTCCCATTTTGTAAGGTGCATTTTCACTCTGTTGCTTTTGTCCTTTGATCAAAAACAGAAGTTTTAAATTTTGACATGGTCTAGTTTATCTGTTTTTACCCTTTTTGCCTGTGCTTTTGTGTCATATCCAAGAAATGATTGCTAAATCCAATGTCATAAAGCTTTTTCCCTGTTTTTTTTTAATTTATTTGTTTAAGAGAGAACAAGAGGAGAGAGAGAACACATGCATTACATACTGTATTCTTACAGTAACATAAGCTACAGAAAGACAATGTTATTAAGAAAATAATAAGGAAAAGAAAATACGTTTATAGTAATGTACTATATTTATATTTAAAAAAAATGTGTGTGTAAGTGGACCCATACAGTTCAATCCTGTGTTGTTTGGGGGTCAACTGGACCTGGAAGTGTGAATTTAGAAGTACCACTGTGTGGAGGTGAGATGAAGGAAAGCTTTAAGTGGGTGTATCTGGCTTTCTAGAATGGATGTGTATGGAACCAGACTTAGACAGAAAGAAGATAGCTTTTTGGGTAGGAATAAAAACACTTGAGAAGCAAGCCATTTCTTTGTAGAACAGAGCCAATGAAAGTACTTGTTAAGAACATGGATTATAGGTCAACTTGGGTGTGTTCCCTGGCTATTTGTTCATTTATCTTTTTAAGAGTTGATACATTTAAGTTGATCAAATATCTTTTTTCTTTTGTTTTGCAAATTCTTTATTTTATTTATTTGAGAGAGAGAGTGAGCATGAGTGGGGGGGGGGCGCAGAGGGAGAGGGAGAAGCAGGCTCCCCACAGAGCAGGGAGCCCTGGATGTGGGGTTCAATCCCAGGATCCTAAGATCATAACCAGAGCTGAAGGCAGATGCTTAGTTTAGCAAATTCTAATTGAATAATCAGATAATTTAATTTTTAGTCTTAAAATCTACTATGGTAATTATATTTTTACTTATATTTTTCCTACTTGAGGTATTTAGGACTATAAGTGTTTTTATATTTACCCACTTTTATATCCATTAATGTTTCCTTATATTTCTTCTAATTTTGTATACCCTAAATTTTTGTTCTATGTGACTCCTGGCAGAAATGTTTATTTTCATAATCTTTATTAAAAATCAGAGCTCATTTCATGAAAATGTGATGGATTGCATTCTAAAAAAATAAAAGAAAAAGGAATTTTTCAAATGCAGAGATTTTGGATAATTGAGGAATGGAAAAAGATGATGGAGTTTAGACAGTAAGTACATGAGGCCTTGTGAGGAAACAAAAAATGAGCATGGAAGGCTGGCCATTCCAGATCGCTGGCCCAGGGAGGATGATGAAGAATCTTATAAACAATGCCTCTGCCTTTGTTTAGATATGTCGTGGTGGGCAACTAGGAGGTATTAGAGGAAAAACATGACATGAAGGAAATGATATTTAGGAAGAAACATTTCTCCCATTTTATTTATATGGAGGATATTATAGATTGGAAAAGCTTGAATTTAATAGGATTCCTCTTGGCTATTATATTCATGTAGATATGATTAGATAAGGAGTTTGTCTAGGATAATTGTCTTAGAAACATAAAGCAATATGTAGTAATAAATTAAAATGAAGGGGAAAGATAAACACCAAATTCAGGAGGGCTTCAAGAGGGATAGGCATGTAATTGAATTTTCAATTGTGTGTGTGTGTGTGTGTGTGTGTATGTGTGATGTGTGTGTTTTAAACCTGAAGCAAATTAGGGGGAGGGAAAGGAGAGGATTCAAAGTATATTTTGAAATGATATCCAGTGACTGACTGGGTACAAGAGAAGAGAAAACAGAGGAGTCAAAAGAGGACTGTAACGTTTCACATTTGGGTGACTAGGAGATTGGTGGTATTGCTGATTTTACACACACACATGCACACACACATACATACAGACACACACAGAGTCATACTTAAATACCAATTTTAATCTGGGTAGTGAAATTAATTCCACACATGAGCACATGAGGTAAACCAAAGTATTGTGGAAACTACTGTTATCTTTACAGGCAAAGTTCTTGCCAGAATAAGAAAGTTGTAGTTTTTCTCAAATTAAAAAGAAAAGATGTGGAACAGAGTTCAGAAATCCAATTAATGTTCTCATTTTCTGTTTCTCCTTTGTGAAATTGATGCTACATTTATCTGCATAGTGTTAGCATAATTGGGCAAAATATAATTTAAAAATTTTTGAGATTCTACTATTTCTAAAATTGGCCCTTGAAAGGTAGACTTTGGGGTTATAAATGTGTAGTTTTTAACTTACCACATGAAAAAAAATTCTAATTTAAAAAGTAAAGATGGTTTTTCAACAAACATTTGCAGATTGATTCAACTTAAAAAACAGAGTTCTGCTATTGCTAGAATAATCGTATGTGGAGCGGATATTTGACTTCTGTATGAAATTTTTCCTATTTTCCCATGACAGATGTTATCTGTACACATATCAGTGCCTTACAAGAAGGCTAAATTGTTTCTGATACCAACTTCCAGTGTTACTTTGCTGAGGAAGATGTGATTTCATAGTCAATATAGTTTAATATAGTTATGACAGTAATTCATCATTTTTTTGACATGGGAGATGTTGGCATATGCCTAAAAATTCTCATTGTATATCATAATATTTTCATGACCTTGCAAAGTCTCCTTGCTGAAACCAATATACTTTCTTAATGATTATTGCTATATAAATGAGAAAATTTGTGTTCAGTCCTCTAATTTTAATATTTAATACCTTCATATTTCTATGTAATTTTTTGCATTAAAACATATTAGAACAGTGTCAAAAAATAAAACATATTAGGGCACCTGGGTAGCGCAGTCGTTAAGCGTCTGCCTTCAGCTCAGGGCGTGATCCTGGCATTCCGGGATCGAGTCCCACATCAGGCTCCTTCGCTGGGAGCCTGCTTCTTCCTCTCCCACTCCCCTGCTGTGTTCCCTCTCTTGCTGGCTGTCTCTCTGTCACATAAATAAATAAAATCTTAAAAAAAAAAAACAAAACAGATCAAAAAGGGTAAAAATAAATAAATAAATAAATAAATAAATAATAAAACATATTAAAGCAGTGTTAAAATACATACACTTCATGTCTGACTTAAAATATATGGAATATAAGATATATGTATTTGGAATATATGATCTTAGGATAAAAAAATATATGTATAAAAATATATTGTCCACCATGTATCATTTACTGCATTTATCATGTCTTGATCTATTTTTCCTCTGCAGAAAGACATTCCTTCCGTTTGTTTTTTATAATGTCTTTTCCTTTTTAAGTAATCCTGTGGTACAGTTTAGATAGAGACATTTTTACTAAAATATCATAGGAAGCTAGCTGGTTATATTTAATGAGTTAGTTTTCTAAGAAATTCAAATGGAAAGATCCAGTATAAGGTAACTTTTTTTTTTTTTTTGGTTAAGATTTTATTTATTTTTTGAGAGAAAGAGAGAGAGTTAGGGGAGGGGCAGATCCCTGGATCTCATGACCCTGAGATCATAACCTGAGCTCAAATCAAGAGTTGGACCCTTAACTGACTGAGCCACCTTGGTGCTCCGTAAAGTAACAATTGTATCATCATACTATGTGAGATAAAGTTAAATTTTACAATGCAAGTTAATAAATAAAATTCAGTTTTGTAAACACTCATCCAGTGCCTCCTTTCTGACCACTATTTTGTGAGAAATTTAAAAGCAGATATAACACATAGTTCCTATTCCTAATGGGCTTACATAGCATAGTGATTAAGGAAAAATTTTCCCCATGAGTCAATTAATATACATGAATTAATAAATTCTGTAATAATAGTAAATGTAACTAATTGTCAATATTTGTTGAACTTTTGCTACTTAGCAGACATTAAGTAGTTTACCTGCATTCTGTCTTGGAATTCTCAACTAAAGCCCCTTGAGGTATATCCTCTGTTTTGTTGTATCTGTTTGATGAATTGGGAGACATTCTCAGAGAGGATAAGGAACTTCTCCAAAGTCATACGGGTGACATTTGAATCCAGGCAGCATAACTCCTGGTATGCTCTCTCAGTTACTAGAAAACACTAGTGAATATAAATAGAGGAAAAGAAGACAGAGAATCATGTTACTAAAAACTTCATAGACAATATGAACCATGGGTTAGCCCTTATATAATGGGCAGAACTTATAAGGGAGAACATGGAGATCCCAAGGGGGTGGAAGAGATGAGAAGCACAAAATAGGCTGATGTATGGTGTGTTGAAGAGACTGATCTAATGTAATAGTTTATTTTGAGGACTGTTCATATGGTCATGCTGGCAGTCATGCTGACTCACAGTCATGATCACTAACTACCCTCAGGCAGGCCCTTCAGCAGTCATCTGACATTTCCCTTGTCTGTTCTCTCTTCCACTTGGTAACTTATTATTTCATAATTTTAGCACTCCCCTCACACCGCTAGTACATCCTCTCTTTCAATTTATAATCTTACTTTTTATTTTATTGAGCAAACCAGAAGCAAATAGAAGAAAATCCCCACTGGTCTCACCATCACATCTACTTCTTCTTACATTTGTAGTCCTACACTCTACCTTCTCTTCTATTGCTATGAATGCATTGTCCATGCTGCTAATGACCACTAGCCCATCTATCCCAATCTAGATGTTATCCCCTCTTACTCAAGCACATTATGACAACAATTCCGCATACCTCTTCCATCATCAATTTCTTTTTCTCTCTTGAGTTATTCTCAACAGGAGGCAAACATGCTGTTTATTCTTCTTTAAAAACAAACATGTAAACAAAGTAACTCTTAAGACAGCCCTTCTCACAGATATGTCTATTTTTCTTCCTTTTCAAAATCTGTTTGAAAGAATTGGCTATAGTCACTGTCTTGAACCACTCCACACCTCCATGTTGTCTTAAACCCACTTCAGTTAACTTCAGTTCTTGCAATACCAGCAAAACTGCTCCTGCCAAAGTCACTAATGATTCCTACATTGTTCCATTTAATTGTAAGTTCTCAGTCCTCATGTTTCTTGGGTTATCAGCATAAAAGTATAGTTGATTCCTATCTTCTTTTTGAAGCAAATTTTCACTTGGCTGTCAAGTCACTGTGATGCCTGAATTTTTCTTGTACCTCTCTGGCCATTCCTTCCTTTGTTATTTCTTGGTGCCTTTTCTTCTCCCTAAGGTCTAAATATAGATATGCCCCAAGGGTAAGTCCTTGAAGCTGGCCTGTTTTCCTGTCAGCACTCACTCCCTTGCTAATTTCAGATAGTCTCTTCATTTTAAATATCATCTCAATCTCCAGTCTAAACCTCTTCTCTGGCATCCAGAATTGAGCATCAACAGTGTTCTTGATTTGTTCTTCTGAATGTTGAACACTAATCTGAAACTTAACATATTCAAAACTCAGTTCCAGATGAGATCCTTATAAAACCTCCTCTTTTCTTGGAATTCATCATTTTGGAAATGGAAACTCCATTCTTCTAGTTGCTTATGCCGAACCCTGAAGTCTCATTTGAGCAATCTCTTTCTCTTGTACACCACATCTGCTGCCGCGGCAAATTCAGAATATTAGCTCTTCTCATTGCCTCCACTGCTGTCATCTGAGCCCAAGCTACCATTGTTTTTATCTGCGATATTGTAGTAACCAACTACGTGTTTTTATTTTGTTTCGTTTTGTGTTTGTTTGTTTGCTTTTCCTTGGGTACCCTACAGTCTCAGAACACCATAACAGAGTGTTCCTGCCACTGCTCTGCTTTGTGCTGCTACTTGGCTTCCATCTCTTCAGTGCTTTGCATCTCTTTCAGGGTAAAATGTGCTCTTTTTCATGCTGACAAAGCTCTGGATGATTTGACTTTCCATACTTCTTGCACATTCTCTGTTAGTATTCACCTGATCTCTCTCTCAGTTCCAGACATACATGAACACAGGAACACACCAAGAGCACTACGACTTCAAGACTTTTGCACTTTCGGTTCCCTCTGCCTGGGATGTAGTCCCTGAATATTCACGTGGTTTGTTCCCTTCTCTTCAAGGTTTTTACTCAAGTGTCATCTCCTCTCTGAGGTCTTCCCTGACACATTATATAAAATCATACCTATCTGTGACACTTTCTATCTCCTTTTTCTGCTTTATTTTTCTGCTTTATACTACTGGCTACCTCATGTTGATCATGTTCTGCTTATTTATCTTCTTTATTATCTGCTTCTTTCATTAGAACATAAGTTCATTGAATACAGAGATCTGTGTTTTATTCACTGCTCTATCCCTTGCTCTTAGAAGAATCTCTGTTGTATGATGGGCACTCGATAAATATTTGTTGACTGAGTCTATAAATTGATGAATAATGATGTATATTCGATAGTATTTTGAGGATGAGACAGGCAGAAAAACTTGACTTTCATAATAAAAAAAGAGCTGTTATTGGTTTTCAGAGGGATACTGACATGATGATAGAAGCATAGATTTCTATTGGGCTAAGTTAGTTAACATTTTTGTCATCCTTTTTTTTTTTTTTTCTTTTTCCAGCAGGACAGTTTAGCCTGAAGCAGAATAAGAAAAAAATGGACATTGGAAATTGTCCAGTGTTGGAAATTACTACAATATGCTAGTATATTAGAGCAAAATTGGAGTAGTTGGAATTTAATGGTAGCTAAGAGAGGACTGACAAAATGTTAAATATAAAGTCGGGGTCCTTTTTTAGCTTCCATTTATTGAGAAACTAATAGCTGCAAATCACTATGCTAGGTGCTCAAAAATTCTCAACTTTAGTCCTCCTTTCCAATGTTCAAATTAGGCTTAGAAAGTAAATGGTATTATTCCCACTTACAATTTAGGGAACTGAGGTAAAAGGAGACATTTTTGTTTGAGCTGAACTATTGGAAATGGCTTTCTCCCATAATTTCTTCCAAATATGATGCCAGATCTCCCTTCCCAGGCTTTGGTTGACTTACCTGCAATTTTCTGGCCATTTTAAGCTATTAGAAAAGTCTCATTTTGGGGGGCGCCTGGGTGGTTCAGTCGTTAAGCGTCTACCTTCGGCTCAGGGCGTGATCCTGGTGTTCTGGGATCGAGCCCCACATTGGTCTCCCCCACTGGGAACCTGCTTCTCCCTCTCCCATTCCCCCTGCTTGTGTTCCCTCCCTTGCTTGCTGTCTCTCTCTCTCTGTCAAATAAATAAATAAAATCTTAAAAAAAAAAGGTCTCATTTTTCAAATAGTAAATGATGCAGCCTAGCGTAGGCTAATAGTGGGTGGCCCTCATACCCTTCAGTGTGACAGGCATCCATGTTTTAATTTTTAGTGAGGGGCATTTTGGAGACTTCTTTGCTCTATAATTGCCAGGCTCCCAGCAAACTTCTTTCAGTCTCCTCACCCAGTTCCTGCTTTGGGTAATGCCCCACCCAAGCACCTGCTTCTGGAGCTCCCTTGCCTCAGCAGACAGCTCTAAGAGCAGAACCCATTGACAGGCTGTGAGTCCAGCTACTTCCTACCATGTCCACTTGCCCTTTGAAACTCATGGCTCCATGCCACCAATAACATGGATGTGCACTTCTGTGACCACTGACTTCCTTTTCTCACCCCATCCTTGTAGACTCTCCTCTAGGATGCTTCCTGCCGTGTGTGTCTCCAAACACCAAGGAAATCAGATCACAGTTCTTCGGGTCCTTTATCATTGTATTCTGTTAGGGCCCCAAAACATCGTTTCAGTTTAAAATTAAACAGCCAGTAAACATATGCTCAAAATGGGAGATGCTGGTCTCAAAGATAGTCACAACCTCTGAGAATGAATATTTTTAGATTTCTGTCATTTGGCTTAAGTAAGAAGTACTTAGATGTAGGTAATACCACCACACACTCAGTACATTTGAATCCCAACACTTCATTGAATTTTTCTCCAAATTCCTAATCTCCTCTCCTAGAATCTAGGGGTGGGTAATAGAGATTCAGTCTCAGTATCAGCTCTGCTATCTTTCCAGCATTAGTTGGCTTCAGTTTTGAGACTTGCTGAAATTCCAAGAACAATTTATTTTTTAAATCCCATTATACCTATCCATGTTTATCTGTTTTCAGACGGTCTATAATACAAGTTGCATAGCCAGAATTTGTACAAGGCTCTCTGACTGCAAAATTGTACTCTTTCTGATATTCTTACTTGAGTTCTGTGAGAGGGCAGAGGACACTGGAAGTGCATACAGTAGTGAGGAGGCAATGGTAAGAAGATTGAGGTCATAAAGGCAGGCATACCTGTCTATGAAATGCTGCAGTGTACCTTGTTCAATGAATGTATACCCAAGGTCAAATGATCATGTACTATACCATTAATGAGCATTCAACTAGAATGAAAATGTCTGCTTTTAAAGCATGTAGAAGTCCATGCCAAATGCATTCCCAAACCAGATGATTGGAGTGGACTCTGGAGTAGAAATATAAACATGAGTCCTACCGTGGTATCATTTTAGGACATCCAGAATTGATATGCATTGTGGTGGGAGTGGGGACAAGAGAGAACAACAGGGATGATTAAGTGGGTGGTTGAGACAGATGGTGTGGATTTCAAATAAAGAAACCCAGAGGGTGGTGGATAAATAACGATGCGAGTAGCATTGGGGAGTAAGGAAGAAAAGGATAATCCCATTCTTAGAATTCAGAGACTATATGATGAGATAAGGCCTTTGAATGGTTAATACCTTTGAGAGTGAAAATTATGCAACATTTTTTCAGTGTTTTTGTTAAAACCTCTTGTTACAGCCAAGAGGAGCAATTATAAGAAAAGATAAGGCTGAACAACATAAGAGAATCATGTGTATTTTTCTTTTGAAAAATTTTGTTGCAGCTTTCCATCCTAACATAAATACTCTATATCAGAAACAAACAAACAAATAACGAAGTAAGAAAAGAGGTCATTTACCAGAATTTAAGTAACGATGAAATTTTTACGGGTAGAAGGGCCCCAGTGTTTATTTGTGAGGAAGTGTCGATTTAACTGTAAAATTTTTATGTCCTATACAACTCCAAATAACACAATAACTTTTAAAAAGACATTTAGTGACTTTCATAAATAGTTTCGGTTGTCTGAGAGTCAGTTCAGCTGTGAGTGATTTTAACAGGAGTGAACTGCTTCAACTGTGTGCTTAATAGACTGTGTCACAAAACTGCAGCCCCAGTGACAGGGGGGCTGAACGGCATTAGGTATGTGTGAGATGAGTATGTTTCCGTCATGGCCTGGCTATGGCAGATGCTTTCTGGGAGAACTCAGCTGAGGCCACACAATTAACACATTTTCATATTTGTTCTTGGTGATATAGGGGGTGGACAGCGATCAGATCTTCCTAATAAAGAATATTCATTTATTTTTATATATACATCAAATATCTGTGTCTTGCAAAGAACGTTATTGAAGATAGAAATAGAGTGAAGTAACACAAGTTCCCATCCTTGGTATGCTTAAAAATGGCAACCAAAAAATATTTGTTGTGAATTATTACTTTCATCTTCATGAAGTTATGATGATGAAAGAGTTAGTTTGGTGCCACCTTTAAATATGTGAGTAGATTTCACACTGTCTTTATTGTGTTTATAGGGACAATTATTATGACAATTATTATGAATTATATTTCCCACTCAAATATTTTATTACAATGGATACACAAAACATCCGATGAGTTAGTGTCGTCATCGTCACTTAGAGAGAGTGGTTAGTTGAGGTTCCAAAATCATTTGTGAGAAAGGACAAAACTGTCTTAACCCATATTCTTTGAATACATGAGTATTTCACTATTCATCTCACTGCCATTATTTGCTTGACACCCAGGCTGGGGTGGCTGTGTGTTCTTCGGTGTGGTTATGTATTTTATACTTAATACCTGAGGTGATTGTGAGTTTCTTCAATTTTTTTTTTATTGTTGCTTTGCTGTAACTTTTTTAACTTTTTCTTTTTCTTGAAGTGTTTATTGTTAGAGTGCCAGTTGTTCAACAAAATCAAGAGTAAGGGGGGCGCCTGGGTGGCGCAGTCGTTAAACGTCTGCCTTCGGCTCAGGGCGTGATCCCAGCGTTATGGGATTGAGCCCCACATCAGGCTCCTCCGCTGGGAGCCTGCTTCTTCCTCTCCCACTCCCCTGCTGTGTTCCCTCTCTCGCTGGCTGTCTCTATCTCTGTCGAATAAATAAGTAAAATCTTAAAAAAAAAAGAAAGAGTAAGGTACAGAGGTGTCCTATACCCCCGACCCCCAAACATGCAGTTTCCCCCATTAGCGACATTTCCCATTAACATTTGTTTCAACTGATGAACCTATTTTGATATATGATAGTCACCCAAGTCCATAGTTTAAGTTAGGGTTCGCTGTTGGCATCGTACATCCTACAGGGTTGAACAAATATATATTGACATAGACCCATGATTATAATACCATACAGAGTAGTTTCACCTCCCCCCAAAATCCTCTGTACTCTGCCTGTTCAGCCCTCCCTCCACAACCGACAACTCTTGGCAACCATTGATCCTTTTGCTGTCTTTGCTGTTTTGCTCTTCCAGAATGTCATACAGTTGGAATCCTACAGTATACAGCCTTTTCAGATGGCCTTCTGTCACTTGTAATATACATGTAAGTTTTCTCCATGTCTTATCATGGCTTGATAGCTCATTTCTTTTCAGCACTGAATACTATTCTGTTGTCTAGATATGCCAGAGTCTTTTTGTCCATATACCCCCTAAAGGACATTTTGGTTGTCTCCAAGTTTGGGAATTATGAATAAAGTTCCTATAAACATCCATGTGCAGCTTTTGTGTGGATATAGTCTTTAGTTTAGGATGGGATCTACCCAGGAACACTCAAGGTATCATAGGAAAAGGAGTTGTAAATACAAATGAATATCCTGAGGAGCAAGATCATAACAATGGGGTTAGTAAAAATGGTGGAAGTTAAGGAGGGGCAGATGGAAAAACCTATTTTAAACTGGGGTCTAAAAAATATCATTGTATGGGAGTTCAAAATTCATTTAAAAAATCATCCTCTGTCATAAACTAACTCGTTATGTCACATCATTTACATTGTCTAGGTCTATGTTTCTCATGTATAAAATAAAAGTTTTCACTGTGTTGTCATTAGAGATTTCTTTCAGCTCTCAGATTCCTTCTTAAAATGAAGATTTTGTTAAGATGTATCCTCTGTCTAATGAGGATCATGGGATCACTTCGCATGTGAAATAGCGCGAGGCCTTTACATCACACTGAATTACAGATGCTGGGTTATTTATTTATATAACCTATACAACAGGGGGGCAACAATGCAGACAGAGTGTAGGCGATGTGTTAGTTATTCTAATGTCCTAACACAGAAGGCAGAGGAAAAGGTTTAGAATTGATAGTAGAAAAGAAGTTATGAATCCAGAAATTCACAATATTTTTAAGGCCACTCTGGTAATAGTGGTAAATTATCTTAAAAATAGTCCAAAAGGTGATCTTTGGATTATAAATAATTTAAATGTAACTGAAAAATGCATAGAGTATGTATAGCATTCCATTTCTGTGTTATATTGATTGCATTTGAGATTTGGAGGTATAACTTAAATACTTAAAATATTTTTACGGTTTCAACAACTAAAAATATTTTTTAGCAAAAAGTAATAAAGGCATGAGGTTCCTGCCATCCAAATGAAAGATAGTTTAAGTTCACTAAAACATACAAAAAACCTAAACTTGGCATTCCAGACAAAAAAATATAGGGTTTATTATTCAGGAATAGAAACTGTATTGACTAAATAAAGAACCGTTGTGTTTGGTTAAAAGGTTTACCCAATTTATCTACTCAAAAGTTTCATGTAATTTTAATATTGAAAAATTATTCATAAGGAACAGAAAGCAAATGATGTGTCAGTTTCAAATACAGTAATTTAAATTTAGAATTTGAATATCAAATAGATATTTGAATTTGAATACACACACAGAATACATCCAAATTTAGAACAGAGAAAATCTAAAAGTTTGGAAAAAATCAGCCATGTTATTTTTTTTAAACCAAAAAAGTTTGTTTATTTATAATAAATCTTAAGTTTAAGGGGGATAGGAGCTTGGACTTATTTTTTTCATTATTGCAGTTTTGAAGTCTAGCAAAGTATTTAACACATAGTCTATACTCAGTAGTAATTATGTATTGAATAAATTAATAAATGCACTCTCAAAAAATAAAATCCAAGTGAAAATCCCGTACCAAATGAAAGCTGTCCCAATTGTTTCAAAAGAGTTCGAAAAGAGAACTCAAAGAAGGAAAGTAAATGCAAATAGTAGGATGCTACTGTTTTCTCTTTTAATCGATATTAGTGTGAAAGGAAGATCAGTAAAAATACTACTCCTTAAGAAGTTTGATATTTTGTTTGGAGATTTTTGCCTCTTCTCTGTCTACCAAAACAAAAAGCATAAATAAATTTGGAAGGAATCATCCTATTTCCATTTGAGGAAAGGTCCTTTCCAATTTTCAGGAATTGGTAATTAATAGGACATATGTATTTGCTTACACTGAGTGGTGTTATATCACCAAAATGCAAATAAAATCAGCCGTAGAAAGGATAAAACATTGATTTATTTAACCATTTTAAGATATAACTAAAATGCTATGAATTAATACTTATTTGCATTTTATTATGAGAGGGTTTTTTTAATTCAGTTTTCATGAGTATTCAAAATTGTTGGAATGTAACTTTCTGGGATAAGATACAACATAGGGTTCTAATTCCTTATAGTGAGAAAATCTCAGGAATATTCTGGATGTTTCTATTAGTTGAAGAAGTCTGAAAGAACCATTACTAAGGGCCACTGATTGTACATTTTGGTAGAGAAAGTGAAATTAAAGTAGGCTCTGGGTTCCAAGCTGAGAAGAAAATTACACAAAGCAAAAAGCTATTAAAAGAACTGACTTGAGAGGATATCGTTGGGTCATACTCCACAGGTGGCAGAAGACTTTCAGTTGATTATGAGCTCAGCGGAGTAGTGGGCAGAAGCATGTTTTGCTTGAGATCTTTGGGCACAAGATGGTTATTATCTCAGGCTCTGTGTGAGATGTTTGGATAGCATAGCCTAGGTCTGGTATGCCAGTCAGTTTCTCTGAAAGTCTCATGACCCTAACAAAATAGCTTTCTATTTGTTCTGAAAGACTGGTCTAAAGGAACATAACTAACTCGTTCACTAAGCAATATTGTTAGGGTCTACCAGGTGCCAGGAACTGTGCCAGATCCTGTGATTACAAATATAAGTTAAGCATGTACTCTGCATTGTGGGATTTGCATTCTATCAGGGGAAAAGTGAAAAGTACCCAAGAAATATCTTGTATGCCAGAAAACTTAGCAAGATCAATTGATATGTTTCTCTAACTCATATAGCACTTTAAAAAAATATATTCTTCTAGGGCTAACAAAGGAATATTAGTACCAATTGAGACTTTGATAATTAAGCAGTTTTGGAGAATTAAATGTCTGAAAGGTTAAAAAAAAAAAAAAAGGCAGCTTCCTGAATGAGCTGTAGGGAATGATCACAATAACAAACTTCTTCCACGTTCAAAATAAAGCGCAAGTCTTTTCTTTTCTTTTTTCTTTTCTTTTCTTTTCTTTTTCTTTTCTTTTCTTTTCTTTTCTTTTCTTTTCTTTTCTTTTCTTCTCTTCTCTTTTCTTCTCTTTTCTTCTTTTTTCTCTTTTCTCTTTTTTCTTTTTTTCCCCCTCTCTCCTTCCTATTTCTCTTCTCTTCCTAAGCACTTCAGTCCAAAAGCCATTGGGTGGGAGGACCATAGTCAGCTGATCAGAAAGCCAGAGCCCATGTTGGGTAAAGAGGCCATCCATGCATCCATGTGTGGCACAAGGTGTCAGAAACTGTAGAGCACAGTGAGGGCAAGCACATAGGCATGAGAGCCAAGCTGGGTGAAGGGAGAGTCCTCACTGAATGGCAGATTTGCACCAGGTATCCGAACCTTTGCAACTCTAGCAACCCACTGGGATGTGGCCTGGCATGGCATGTCAGAACAAACAGCATGAGGAAGACATCTTCATAGGAGGGCTTCCCAGAACCGGATTTTAGAGCCCGAGTGAGATGAAGAGTGCTTTCACATGGGGTCCAGCCAGTTTGTGGTTTCAAAGCCAAGTCAGGTAGACAGGGCATCATTGTGTGAAGAGAGGCGTTTGGCATGAGCAACTGGACTCCAAGCGGTATGAATCGGTTGGTTGTCCACGCAGAAACTGGCACAGGGAAGGGTGTTGGAGCCTGGGTAGTGGACAACTTTTGGGTGGCAAAATAGTCCAGAGCTACATGTCAGAGCATGGGTAGGGTGAGAAAACTGATCACACGGGGCTTGGGTCGCACCCTGTGCTGAGTCTCAGAGCTCATTTGTGTGGGGGATTTGTTGCATATGGAGGGGGTGGATCAAATAAGTCAGGCTTCTTACTATCAGAAAATGGAGATACAAACATGGAAATGGAAAAAGTAGGATGAACCCTGTACTTTTGAGATAGAATTGGGCATATCAATGTTAACTTCTGGATTTTAATATATGGAAAAAGAGAGAGAAATACATTTAAAAAGGTAAATGTGCAAGTGCATGCATGAGTTTGGGTATGTGTGTACACACACATACATACACACCTACTGCTGAGAGGCTTGGGAACAATGATAACCCAATAACAGAGAGCATCCCTATACCTAGCACCCGTATCTTGGATTTCTTAATACCATTCTCCACTAAAAGAAAGAAACTAAAGTTCCTTAGAGAAATGGCTAATTGCTGGCCTGGGGCAAAGTAGAAGATGATCTTGGAACATCGTATTATGCCAGAGTGGAAGGGGGAGTGCATAAAGAATGATGGAGGACATAGAAGCCAGTTGAAGGGGTTCCAACTACCCAAACTTGGGACAAATTTAGCATCACAATAAATAATACTATAATGGACTATAACCTATTGAATAAAATAAGATTTCATGACTTTATACTGTCATGAATAAATGAATATATAAAGAGACATTTTGATGAGCAATGGGGAGGTTTAAATAGTTTCAAAGGTCCCCCATACAAAAATACTTGTTAATTATAAGGGGAAAATGCAGTGGACTGCCTTAATCAAATGATGAAAGTGAACACCATTAGCAATGGGATGAATCAAAATCTTGCTCCCCCTGATTGTGCATAGCAGCTCTTCTGCGACATTCCCATCAGAGATGCATAATTTGAATGTAATCATGAGGAACGTTAAACAAATCCAAACTGAAGGATATTCAACAAAAATGACAACAAAAAAACTGACCTATAAACTTCCAAATGTCAAGGTCATAGAAGTCAAGGATAACCTGAGTTTGAGGGAAACTATTGAAATATGACAATCATATGCAACTCATAATTTTGAATTTGAGCCTTTTGCTATAAAGACATTATTAGAGCAATTGGTGAAATTTGACTGGTATCTGTGGATTAAATAATAGTAATGGATCAATTCTTGTTTCTTTATTTTGTTACATTGTAGTTACATAAAATAATATCCTTACTTGTGAAAAATTCTAATGTATTGGGGTTGATGGCCTATCATATAGCAACTTAGTCTCACATTGTTCAGAAAACGTTCTTTGTACAATTGTGGGGTTCTGAAAATATAATTTTTGAATTCTTCACTTAAAATTATCTCAAAATTATTTCACAAGCTGATTAAAATAAATATGTAGCATCTTAAGTGTTACAGATTAGTTTTTTTTGTGATGCAGGTTGAAAGATTATCTTGCAATAGGTTTACTAGGGAGTGCTCTTGGTTTCAGTACTTTTAGGAAGAAAGAGAAGGAATCAAGGATTGGGCAGAGGGAGAATTTCAGTGGTTTGCTGGCAAATGTTTATAGCTGGTTCTTTGGAATAATAGTGATTTTTTTAAAGCCCTGATTTATAATATTTGTCCTTTTCCATGGTATAAGTACTGTCACTGTGGCTGATGTTAAGTTATACACTTAGTATCACCAAATATGAAGTAACGAAGAGTTAGATGCACAAATGAGCTCTGTGAGATGGTACTGGCTGGTTCCAGCACATCACTGAGTCAGGTTGTCATGCAGGCTGAATGGAAGCTTCAGCTGATCCTATGGAGAGTTTTGAGGATCAGGGGGACCCTTCGAAGCTGTCCCAGATTGACATAAATGGGCCTGATCACTACATCCCTGTGTTGATCAATCATTGGATACAGACACCTTAGGAAGGGGGCGTGCCTTTGAGAAAGGCAGCCCATCTTCAGTCCAGGCAGTCTTCAAAACCAGGCTGACAATTGAAGCTATTTGCCCACAGCCCACCAGCAGCTTGGATAAGTTCTTTTTTCCTGGGTGAAGAACTGGGCAATACATTATAGCACCCATCATGTTCAATGATAAATCCCAGTATGTAGGTCTCACCAAATTCATAAGAAGCCCTTGGGGACAATATACATATGGAGAGACTGTAACATTGAAAAACTCCTCATTCTCAACTCTGTATCTGTTTGTACCATGTCAGGAGTTCCAATCAGTCTTGTTTAAAACTTTTGCTTTGGTTCACTAAATGACATTTAAAACATAACAGCTCTGAAAATTATCATGTTTTTTATTATTATTCTGAAGAATCTTTATAAATAGAATGATAATTTGGGATATAAAGAAAAAACTTTTTTTTTTCTCTTTGGAGGTGGCTTTTTCCTATGGTAGTCTCTCATTTCCATAGCATTTCATCAAGTATTAATGAAGTAAGTATTAATTAAGCCAGCCAGCTTTGGTAGGCTGAATGATGCCATTTCCCCTACCCCTAATGGTAGATGTCTGCATGCTAATCCCCAGAATTTGTAAATATCATCTTCTATGGCAATAGGGACTTTGTAGATGTGATTGAGATGGTGAGATCATCCTAAATTATTTGAGTGGCAGTCCTGTGGGTGTAATCAGTGTAATCATGAGGGTGCTTTAAAAGCGTACAGAAGGAGTCAGAGAGAAGGGCATTTGACAATGGGAGCAGAAATTGGAGGGATGGACTTTGAAGATGGAGGAGAAGGCCACAAATCAAGAACTGCAGTAGCCTCTCCAAGCCAGAAATGGGAAGGAAATGGGTTTTCCCCTCAGAGCCTGGAGAAGGAATGCCCCAGGAATGCACTTGGACTTAAGCTTAGTGAAACTCAGACTCTGGCCTCCAGAACTATAAAATAATACCTTTGTGCTGTTTGAAGCCACTGTGTTTGTGGTAATTATCATAGCAGCCATAAGAAACCAATATACCAACCCCAAGGAGAGCTCTAGAGCTCATGGTGTTTTATGTCTGGCAAACAAACTATCTCAGGTTTACAAGGACTTAGAGATGCCAATTGTAGGTGATAAGGAGCTTTTATGTAGCAGTCCTCTAGGTTGATTGATCTTTGTACCCATTATGTTTCTTTGGTTTCAAGAAGGCGAATCCCTCTCTAACTGACTTAATCAAAGAGTAAATATATTTATAGTATATGAGGTAACACACAAAATCCAAGGGGAGGAGGAAGATGCGAATGTCTGAATGCACAAGAACCAAATATGTCCAGAGACCCAGGAAGCAGGATAATACCTTCTGGAATGAAAAAAGCTCAGCTGAGTTTTAGGCAGACCAAGATTTAAATTAAAAACAACAAAAAACAAACAAACAAAAGAACAAAAACAGCATCTTTATTGGTTTACTTGGTCTTATGGAACTAGTCCTTAACCACAGGAAGAGAGTACTTTTAACTGATAGACTCACCAAGACTATAGCCAATGGGGGAGAGGTGGGAGATATGATCCTAGACTTCTTCACTTTGTTTATGGTAACCATATACTGTTCATTTACTCAGGTCTATACTTGGTTAATTATTAATAAATAAGAGCCTAGTAAGGATAATAAATCACATAGTTATCCTTATTCTATTGCTTCTACCAGAGAGGCAGCATAGCGTCATAGCTAATATCACAGACTTCCTCTCTCATCTGTAATGTGGAAGTAATGTTCCTAAGGCCTACCTTTTAAGATTGTGGTGAGAATCAAGAGAGCTAAAATATGCAAAAATATGTATGTTAAATTATTGGAAGAGCACCTGAGTATTATTACATTTTCCTTGTGATGTCATTTTATATTTCCCTCAAATGAATAAGTAATAAAATGACCCTATAATAAAATTCCAACATGAAAACTTCCAGGATTGATGATAAAAAGGTTTGATTTAACAAGTGAATCTTCTGGAACAACTTGTGTAGTTTTCTAGAGAAGCTTTGGATTCAAAAGGCTTGTTGACTCTAAAATCCAACAAGCAGTAGTGGGGCCTTGAGTAATTTGCTTAAACTTTCCCAGCCTGGGCTTTCTCAGTTGTGTTGTTAAAGATCAAAAAGGATATCTTTAAAGCATATAGTATCTATCTGGCTTTATTAGACATTCATCCATGTCAATTTCCTTGAATTTTCCTTGAAAAAAGTGATCGTGATTAGAAATATTTTTGAGATTCAACAGCTACCTGTTGGGCATGGAAGGAGTTTTCTCAACAAATTTCCCAGACAGAGCCTTCCATCCTCAGCCACTCCTTATCAAGTTTTAAAATTCTCATTCACAGGGTGGAATGGGAAGGGGTTAATACCACCTGCTACTCTAGGAACGTGTCCTCAATTTCACTTGCCTCCTGCCATTCCACTATAACTTGAAGCATAATACGTATAGCAACTATACTGTAAATTTGTATGCTTTCAATATATAAAATGATTTCACCTACTGTATTTCAACTGAGCTTCAAGACAGAACATGGATTGGCAAATCCAGTAATAATCCCATTTCACAGATGGGAGATATGAAATTCCAAGAGATTAGTTGACTTGCTCTAGACAATACAGCTAATAATTGGAAAAGACAGGCAGAATACAAGCCTTGAGTTCTTAACTCCAAAGTGTCTGTCTACTTTGGACACTCTGAGGTCCTTGACTTTAAAATAGGAACTTTGGATGTCTTATTAAGGCAAGCGTCAGTGAAGTATGAACAAATAAGTGCTAAACTGTTTCTCAGCTTCACAGCTTGTTTTATCAGCTATTTCAAAATTATTCCACTTGAGAGTTTTGTACTTCTGCCTGCTGTGAGTCACTAATGATATAATCCATTTGTGAAAGTGGTAGTAAATTGTGGGTTATGATAACTCTGTTATGACTTTCTTATTAATTCTTTGCCCTCACTTTCCATCTGATACTTTGTTGTTTAGTAGACATGACATTTGCATTCAATACAAGAATAAAATATATGTACACATATATCCACCCAGTGTTAAGCTAAGCAAGTGAGTTTTAACTCTACTTGAGCTTGAGTTTGGATATCAAATATGAATCTGGATTACTGAAAAACTGTGTTTTCAACTAAGTTTGCCAAATAGGGAAGACCCAAAGAGGGTGTTTGAAGGTCAATTTCAAATGACCATTCCCAATAAAAATGTTCTTTGAACTTAAATTAGATAAGCAGAATTTAATTGCAATAAGTTTCCAATGCATACCTAGCTCAATAAGTTTTCTTAACCTAGCTCATTTAGGATTTTCTTAGGTTATTATCCTCGGAAGAAAATTTAAGATACATTGCAATTGTGCAATCCCAGCCTTTACATTGATACATTGGATGGTCTAAGAGAGCTCCAGCTAGGTAGTGCCTCTGCAACCCTTCATCACATACCAGTATGCTCATGAAGGAGACGTGGACTGGTACACTTGCAGCCACCGTCTGAGCTTGGATGAACAGTCCTAGCCTCGGGCACAGCATCCATGGGGCCACACTGAAAGTAGGCATGGGTCTGCAGAGTCAAAATGGGTTGAGAAACAGGGGGGGTTGCAGAGTAGGAAGGTATTATTAAATAAGAAGTTCAGTGAGATAAATCTGGGGATTTTCTAAGGATGTGTACAGTCTCATGGGGATGTTGGAAAGCATTTAATGGATCCGACAGACATAAAGTTTGAAAAATGAACATTAACTTGTCTAAAATAATCTTTTCTAGTCAAAGGAAGTTTTTAAGTAAGACTAGTTAGAAGCGTTTGACTTTTGTTACCAGATATACCTGAAGCTGTAACCTACATTGTGCTTTCCCCTATGTAAGGGTATACAGGAAACTTGACTTTTGGTTTACTAACTTTCTAGATTTGGCATGGAGAAATAAAGTGGAAGAAGCTTTTTGAAAATTTGAAGCAATTGTGGAAGTGGGACTTTCTGTTTTTGCCATCATTTGTTATTGTTGACTATAATAGATCATCACCGCATTTTTCTTGCTGCATATCTATTATCATATGGAAATGTTTTTAGTCTTGGGGAAAGAAGGAAATTCTTCTTGTCAACAAAACTATATTGCTTCCCATATGCTTGATTAAAAAGTCTCTGCATATTAAAAAGAGATTTATCATAAGTTCTCATGAAAACTTGAGCTGATATTATTTCATTTCAATGCAGTTAAAATAACCATTATCTTTTTCCTGAGCAAATCATGTATAATATTCCCTATCATTTTGTTAGTTTGATTAGAGACATTGTAAATTCTGATCTTCCAATCTTTGAAAAGAACAAGTAATCTGCATATTCTTAAAATAATTACTATTAGGTACTTAACTAATAATTTGAACAACTTTACTTCTAGGTTTTTTTGTTTTTTTGTTTTTTTTCCTTTTTACCTTCTGGACCATCTAAGTTATGCAACAAATATATCAGTATGTGGCATAGCTAATCTGTTCATGTCAGCTGTTTTCCTGATCGATACTGTGGTCAATTCAATTTATAGAGATCCACAGTGATCACATAACATGACGCTTTCAGCATCCTGAGTTTCATTCAGAAATAGCTGAGTCTTTCTATTGTCTCAGTAGCCACATCTCTAATATCGACCCTGCATATGAGAGACACTGGTCAAATGGCAGAACTGGGAACCATTCTGGACGGAATAGTTCAAGCCAGTGGGAACCTTAGTGCTAATTTGGAACAGGAAAGAGGGTTTGTTGTTGTTGTTGTTTTGTTTGTTTGTTTGTTTTGTTTTGTTTTTACCAAGTTCTATAGGTTTTCTTAAACTTTCAGTGTCATGGGCTCCTTGGGAAATCTGTTTAAATCTATGGGCCCCTTTTCAGAATGTACAAAATATGAAGAAAATAAAGAAGCCATTTACAGTTGATTCTTGAACAACACAGGTTTGAACTGGTGTATTTACATGTGGATTTCTTAAATAAATGCAGTATAATACTGTAAATGTATTTTTTCTTCCTTAAAATTTCCTCATCAACAGTTTCTTTGTGGTAATTTGCTCTACTGTAAGAATACAGTATGTAATACATATAACATACAAATATATATAATCCACTGTGTATGTTAGTGGTGAGGTTACTAGGTCAACAGTGGGCTATTAGCAGTTAAGTTTGAGGAGTCAAACGTTACATGTGGATTTTTGTCTGTGCTAGGGAGTCCGCACCCATAAACCTTGCATTGTTCAAGGGTTAACTGTATATTGAAATATAGTCACCAAAATATTTTTAAATAAATTTGTAATAGGGTAGTATGTCCTACTTCTAACTTGAGGTACTTACAATAACTACAATAATCTCAAAATAGTGATAACCATAGATAATAATCCCAGATACCTGCAACTATGATGTGCTTATGAAAATACCTATGATTGCTAGTCGTGTCAAAGTAACAGGTACTGCAATATATCCGTGGTTTGCTGCCTATGTTTGTAACTAAAGTAACTGTTGTCTCCCATTTAGAAATTAGTGAAATATGTATTTTTCCCATCTAATCTCACACACTCCCAATTTCTATCCATGAACCCCCTTTGGGAAAGTAGACATCAGGATAAGAAACCCTGTGTCAATGATACCTCTGAGAGGTAGAAATGAATAATAATACATAGTAGACTATGCTACTTAGGTTACATATACACACATACACACACGCAAGAACAAAAGGAACATTTCCTATTTTGTATTAAATCTTCTATCCCTTTGGTTATGGGAATACATGCTTCTTGGAAGTCAGCATGATCCAGATTTTTTGTTCAAGTTCTAGTAGAGGAACGTAAAATTTAATGAATAACTCTGTTTATGAACTTCTAGTATCAGAAGAATTAAAAAGCATTTACTTTGGTTTGAGATATAGGTCTATTATGAGTAATGGTATGAATGCTGTCACATAAAAACGGAAAAGGGGAAACAATCCTAATGGAGATGTTCCTTTATTCTGTGGGGTTTCTATTATGGTTACTGTTCTATCCATATTTCTCTTAAAAATGTGATGTTGAAAAATAGTGTTCATTTTGTCTCCTTAACTTACCAACTAAAGCAAAGGAAAAGTTCTTCAGGTGAATAATGTTTTAGGATTCATTTATAGTTTGGATTATCTAGACCAGTGTTATTCAAATTGTAGGTCAGGGACCAGTGACATCTGAACTACCTGTTAGGTATACAAATTCATGAGCCCCCTTCTGATCTATTGAGTCATAATTTGGAGGAGTATGGCTAAAAGATCGGGCTTTTACCAGATATAAACAATGGTAAACAATAATAACAACAGCCTGGATTAGCCAATGTTTAAATACTGAAAGACCTCATGTTAAAAAAAAATTAGAATTCTAGTCTTATGAAAAAGGAAGAAGCACATTTTGTGGCACATCCGTACAATAGAATGTTATCCAACAATAAGAGGGTGGCTCAGTCAGTTAAGCATCTGACTTTTGGTTTTGGCTCAGGTCATGATCTCAGGGTCCTGAGATCCAGCCCGAGTTGGTCTCTGCTCTCAGTGCAGAGTCTGCTTGGGATTCTTTCCCTTTCCCTCCTCCTCCACTCTCCCCCTACTCTCTCTCTCAGTCTCTCTCAAATCCATACATAAATAAAATCTTTAAAAAATAAATAAATAATAAAAAGAATGAGCTTTCAAGCCACCAGAAAGACATGGTGGAAGCTTAAATACCTATTGTTAAGTGAAAGAGGGCTGTCCAAAAAGGCTACAGATTATATGATTCCAACTACATGATATTCCGGAAAAAGCAAAATGATAGAAACAGTAAAAAATCAGTGGTTGTAAAGGGTTAAGCGTTAGGGAAGGAGGGGGAACACAGGGTATTTTTAGGTCAATGAAGCCATTCTGCATGGTACTGTAATGGTAGATACATGTCATTATACATTTGGTAAGGTCCATGGAATGTGCAACACAAAGAATGAATGTATACTGTGGACTTCAGTTAATAATTATGTATCTGTATTGGTTCAGCAATTGTAACAAATGTACCACTCACTCATACACTCATGCAAGATGTTAGTAAGAGTTGAAACTGTGTGGTGAGGGGAGGGGGTGTAGTGGAAAAGGGGGCATAAGGGAACTTTATATTTCCTGCTTATTTTTTCTGTAAACCTAAAACTGCTATAAAAAATAAAATCTGTTTAGTATATATGTAGGTGCCAGATGAAAAAGCATCTGGCCATAGTGGGCTACATTTTTAGCATAATAATGCTCCACAGCTGAGTGGAGCCACTCTCTTTTGAAAGGCCAAGACACATCCATTTGCCCCAATGCCTAACTTACCTAAATTTTAGGAATTTGGTTTATATACCCCAAGCCCTCATACCTTAATCACTCAAAATATCCAAAAGTAAGTTTTAAGAGCAGAATTGCCACTTAGTTCATCAATATTTAAAATCTTTTCCTCATGAGAACATTTAGTGAAGGGCCACTGCTATGAGATCTTCTGCCACTTCTGTGCCTAGCTGTGGTCATTCTTTGGATGGGCCAGGCACAGTGCCCAGTAACTTACCTATTATAGCTCATTTACTCCTTGGTTCATATCCGTGAGATAGGGGCTAAAAGAGGGAAGCAGCTTGCTTTCGGTTACACAAGCACTTGTCTACTGGCCTACCAACCTGCAAAGCCAGTACTCGGTAACTCACCAGCTTGTACCAAAATGTCTCTGACTGCTTTTGCATTTGACAGATTTGACGGGGAGTTTTCAAATGCGAAATAGAATATAGAGTGAAGAAACAATATTTAAAACATGGGAGCTGCTAAGTCAGAAAATAACTCAGAATTTTGCATGTCTTCCGTCTTACTTACCCTGCACATCCAGATAGTCACAGCGTCCTGTATTCTGTCAATTACACGTTCCCCCAAATCTCTTTCCATTCTTCCAGTTGCACTGTCATCTTTGGCTGCCTGAGGGTTTGCAGTAGCTTCCTAATTTATCTCCTTGTCACCAGCTCTGCGGTCAACTTCCTTCCCTATTCAGCCAGCTCCAATTTCTTTCACAAGTCTGCTAGAATTATCTTCTTAAATGCAAATATGATCATATGACTCCCTTCCTAACACCTTTCACTGACATCCTAACTCTAAATGCCTTGGCATCATTTAAAACTCCTTCAGACAGTCTTTCTAAGTTCATCTGCAGCCACTGCCCCAAAGGTGCCTTATGATCCAGACATTCAGAACCAACTTGAAGTTTTAGAGCGCTCAGTTTTCTCTTGCTGACATTCCCCTTTACCTCGCTATTCCCTTTTCTAGGATTCCCTTCCTCACCATATCCACCTGATAACCTCCCAGTCACTCATCATGACCCTGCGAAATCATCTCCCTCCTCTGAAACCATTTCTAATCCCTTCCACCGGTAACTGTACCCCAGGGATGGTAGGCAGTACCCCTCACCAAAGCAGTCTGTATACACCCTTGTGAACTTACCACACAGTTCATTATGATTATTTTTTTACACATCTATTTTCCTCCTGTAGAGTGCAAATTGGAGACTATATTTTCTTCATCTTTCCTTTCCTAGCATGTAGTAAATGTTCAGTAACTGATCAGGGAACAAAAGGATACACGCATAAATGGGTGAAGGACTCTGCATGTGAAATATGTAGTTATTTTTCAGCCTGATTTCATTACATTAAATTACAAAATGGGAAATTTGGTGGTAAATTGTACGTATGATGTCCCTTCTTCCTGTGGATTTTCTCATAGTCATTTAAAAATAATAAGTGTGCATAAAGTTTTCCCAAGTGAGAAGGTGAGAGAAATTATGTAAAATATGGAAAGTAATCCCTTAAAACAGAGTTATTTTTTCCAGGGTTGTAGGATTGAGTGTCAAAGGACTTTACTAATATTCACTGTAAAATTAAATGTCTTGAATTTGTTCTTTTTATTCTGAAATAGGCCATGAAGACATACTAAATGCTAACTTTAAGGGCTGTTCCTTCATCTGACATTTATAACTTAAAGAGGTTTCAGCTACAATTTCATATCCAGGCAGAACAGTTTTTCAAGAAAGGATATATAAGTGTCAGTGCTTTGGGTTTTGGGGCTCTCTTTCATAATGAAAATCTTCAAGAATATTCACAGCTAACTTTGACATAATTCCGTTTGTTACTTGACTGCATATCCAATTAGATACTTTGGGAGGCAGATGTTTTTGGACATACATTTCTCTATAGCTGACTTAGAGTGCATTTTATTATGTGCTTGATTTGAAAACAAATTTCACAGCAAAATTTACAGAAATATGCTGCTTATTTTGTACTGCAATTCACATACTCAGCATGAATACCAATTTATGAAGGTGTCATCAAGTTGTTTAAACCAACCCAAACACACATAATACAGATGGCATTGAAGGCATTAGTGCCTGAAAAATAATTTGTGACATCTGTAGTCTTCTCATAATCATTTCAGGCTTTTGTGCTTTTTGTTCAGTGACTATTTTAAGCTATTTCCAAATACATGCAGACTCATAGCAACATGGAAATTGTTTTCCTGAGCATTAAAAATAAAAGCTGATTATATATAATTATTGTTCTTTTATCTTCCATTACTTTCGCATAACTAGAATGTTAAATATGTTTTGGTAGTTCATTTTCCCTCTCTTTTTTTTTTTTTTTTTTTTGCTCTGTGTGTGTGTTGCTTTTCTTCAGTTAAATAAACACTTATTTTAAAAATCAGTGTAAATATTGCTTTTACATACCTACATTTATAATTTCTCAATGAAAGCTACACATTTCTATAGTTACATGTATTTGTTAAAGTGAATGGGTTTATTTTCTTTCTGATTATAAATGTAGTAAATCCATTTGGAAGAATTTCCCAAAAAAATCATAATTGTGTAATAAAGAACCTAAAAATCACCTCCCCAAATAAGCATAGTTAAACATTTGCTATTCATATTCCCAAACTTCTTCTAAACTAATATCCTTATATAGATATCACAGTCTGTATATATAGCAGATTTTATGGTACTTTTTATCTGCTCTGTGTATTAAATTTCATGGCTATCTTTCAATGTCAATAACTGTAGATCTTCCTAAGCATGTTAATGATAAAACAAGTGTTCAATGTATATGCTTATTTGTATTTAATTAACCTTTCATTGTTATATATTGAGTCATTTTTATTTTTTTGCAGACCATATTGACAATAAAGAATTTAATAGGAGAATAGGTTTTAGAACTGAGATCAGAATCCAGATGAACATTAACAAAATAAGAATGTATTCCTTAAAAGAAAAATATTTTATCCTTGAAGAGAAAATATTCTTGAACTTTACTATCAATAATGCATTTATTTAGTGCTCATATTTATAGCATTTTTCCTATTTTCATTAACATTTTCCTCTCTGCTACTAAATAACGATTTTAGGTTTTATTGCTTGATTTAAAATGAATACATACTTTCCCCAAAGGGATAGTTAAAACTTCAAGATGAAGCAATACCATACTGCATTTTAGAGCATTGAGTTTGGTCAACTTTTACAGCATGAGATATAGCCTTTTAAGTTTTAACTATAAAACATACCTTTTTCAGTTCGCTGTTAAGTAGTTACTGGATTTCATAAATAAAAATAGAAATAATTTAGTTTTTATTTGATCCAGATAATAGCAAGTTACATTTATATGGCTCTTGGAGATTGTAAACAATGATTTTTCTTAAAAAAATGAATTACAGATAAATACTTAATATTACCAGTATTTCCCCATTTTAGTCATATCCTTAATGTCCAAGCTAAATATATTCTTCAAGAACACTTCAAACTTTCTTTTTTTCTTCATATATTATTGGTAATTATTTCTCTCTCCTCTCTAAGAAAGTCTTTCAATCTGCTAACCTAAATAAGAATAATAGTAACTGTGATAATATAATTTGAAATACTGACTGATATTTAGAGGATTCTTACTAAATATCAGATGCTGTACTAAATACTTTATATGCCTTGTTTACTTACTTTTCTTAGAACCTATTGAGGTTGGTACTATTAGTTCTTCCCTTATAAAGAAGCAGATGGTTATTACAGAGGTCAAATAAATGGTCCAGGCTGACAGAGTCAGGAAATTGAGAAACGGAGTTTCAAATTCAGGCTGTCTGACTTCCAAAATTATGCTAGTCATTCAACTACTGAACTCATTCAATGTTTTGTTTCTCCTAGGCATCTCTAGTTGCACAACTGGCAAAAGCACAAATTACTACTGTTTTTTATGGATATGGTAGAAGTATTTCTAGATGTTTGAAAGTTGTCAGCCTCTTTTGCACACCATGATCAGAACTAGTCTGAGCCTCAAAGGGCTGCTTTTTGTTGACAATGATGTTGGTTGTATTCGAAGGTCATTAAAGATCCTTCTTTCTCACTATCAATATGGAGAATAAACCAACAGTGCTCAAACTTTAATCTGAGAAATTGTTGAAGAACCCAAAAGCTGTTTTTATATGTAGATTATAACAGATGATATTTGTCATATTTGAAGTTAAGCCAGAACAATTTTAAATATGTATTTACTGACTCATTAAAAATAATAATAAAGCCCATTGTATGCTAAATAAAACATTTTTATGAAAAGTGACTGTATTTTGCAAATTTAGAAACTAACAAGAGTAGTATTAATCTCATGTCAGTCTTAGAAAACTGCTGAATTCTCATAGGTGCTTACGCATTCAATCTGTTGGAAATGTTGCTTTGGTTTAGGTGTATGAAGAATATTAGACCTCACTGAGATGTATAGTTAGAAAAGGAGGATGCATTTTAACAGTCATTTAAGATAACAAAGGATTTTTTTAATACTATACCAAAATCTTACAATGGTAGTTTCTTTTTCTTTTTATTTTTTTTTAAAGATTTTATTTATTTATTCAACAGAGATAGAGACAGCCAGCGAGAGAAGGACACAGCAGGGGGAGTGGGAGATGAAGAAGCAGGCTCATAGCGGAGGAGCCTGATGTGGGGCTCGATCCCATAACGCCGGGATCACGCCCTGAGCCGAAGGCAGACGCTTAACCGCTGTGCCACCCAGGTGCCCCACAATGGTAGTTTCTTAAAGATCAGCTGCAGTGCAGAATCTGAAATCATATCAGTGTACTTTCTGTTCTGGCATATTAAAATCTTTTACTCATGTGAAACTTGGTAACATCATCCATTAATTTTTTGGAAAATATTTACTAAATTTTGCTAAACTTCCATATTTAATGCAGTTCCTATCATACAATTGGACAGATTTATATAAAACATCACAGTGGTTAATATCACAACCAGTATCATCAGAGAACTTTTACATAGCTGTAAGGCTCCATACGAAGCTTTCAAGATCAAAGTGAAGAATTCAAGTTTTCCAAAATTGTAATTATTGCTTTAAGGTTTGAATTTGTATCATTGATGAAAAACCTACTGTCAGTTGTCTTCCTTCAAAAAAACAGAATTATTTTTGTTAATTTTCAAGAAAATGTTAAGCAAATTTCCAATTGTTAAATGACAGTTTATCTGTCAGTTGGCCCTTCGGGTGACAAGGGCATTCCATGGAACACGTCGCTAGTTTAGCTTGTGACTCAATCTCTTGTTGCTTTTCTTTAGACAACCATCATATTTATCTATGTAGCCCAATTGCTTTAGACATTGTATTAGGTTTCTCCAGAGAAATAGAACCAGTAGGAGATACATATATATATAGATATATAGATATAGATATCTATATATAGATATAGATATAGATAGGTATAGATATATATATAGATGTATATAGAACCAATAGGATATATATATATAAATGCCAGTGGTGTAATTCAGTCCAAATCTAAAGGCCTAGGAAGGTGGGTTGGAGTGGAGGCTGATGATATAAGTCTCTACTTGAGTCCAAAAGTCCAAGAACTAGGAGTTCTAATGTCCAAGGGCAGGAGAAGATGGATGTCTCAGCTCTAGCAGTGAAGAGAGCAAATTCTCCCTTCCTCTGGTTTTTTTGTTCTCTTCAGGCCCTCAACAGATTGGATAATGCTCACCCACACTGGGGAGTGCCATCTGCTCTACTCAGTTCACCAATTCAAATGTTAATCTCCCCTGGAAACATTTGCACAGACACACCCAGAAATAATGTTTTACCAGATATCTAGGTATCCCTCTGCCCAGTCAAAACGCTACATAAAATTAATCATTGCTAGCATCTTTCCATTTCATCACACAAAATATTTAAATGGTATTTGTTATTGTGTCGCTTTTTTCCTGGGAGATGTATTTCTATTGCTTTTTACTGGGAGATGTATTGGTGAAGAATTTAATGATATCTAGTACAGTTTGCTGCTGAAGGGACCAGCACTTTACCCACCATTGATTTTACACCATCAGTGCAAATGTCAACTCTGAAATAAAGGCAGATGACATCCTAGTTTTGTTTTGAAACTACTTGGAGAATACTGCAGTAATGCATCAACATTTCTTTACCTGATTCTTCTTCTTTCAAATATGTAGATTTGGGCTAGAGTAAGTGCAATTGTACATTTATAAACATATATGCTTAGGTAATCCATCCTTTATCATTACTACAGTGCATGACTCATTAATCATGCTAAGGGTTCTAGGTATTCTAGTAGGGTAGAGAGACATATGGGTTCAAACTTGAACAACCACCTGAGGTCATATTTAGAAATTAAAAACTGAGTTTGGAGGAAAGAAGTACAACTAATTTGCAGTATATTTTGAAGATATTAAAGATGGAATTTTATTTATATTACAATTAAAAATAAAATAAAAATCCTCTCTGTTCCTATGGCATTTTTATTAGGGTTCTTTAGATTGTAAGTAATAGAAACACAACTCATACTAGTTCACCAAAAAGAGGTAAATAATGGGCATTGTTCTTTTCTATTAATGTTGATGAGAAGAATTTCCTTATTTTACAGAATAATTAAGCCAGGGAAAGAGTAGTGGTGCAGCGGGGAATCAGATCTCTTTCCCTCTATCTCTCACATCTACTTTTCTCTCTGTGTTAGCTTACATTTCCTCACACTGTTGCAACTTCTCCCAAATACTGGAAAACATGGCCTCCCAAATTTTCATCTTATAGTAACTTGACTCCCCTGGACAGACATCCAGAAATCACAAGGAAGGGGCTCACTGGCCCAACTTTGGTCCGATGAACACTCTAGACCACACAGAATAATGACCAGGAACTAAAGAGTCATGGCAATCCCCACCCCCACTGCCCCCAACCTCTATAAAGTATGGGAGATGACAATCCCCAAATCAAGAGCAGAATTGTCTCTGAAGAAGGGAGTGGCTACTAGACAGACAAAGTAAAGGTGTGTATCGTAGAGATTCATTATTACAAGTTTTAAAACTAGGTCTATTAAAAGTTACTATATTTTACAGTTACAAAATGTATCCAAGTTGAATAAAAATAAAATCCATTACTAGGCTGACTGCCAGCTAGGGAAACAAATACAAAAAGATGCTATGATTATGAGCCCAGCTGAAGCCTTGCATGTAAGTTAATTAGTATTTATTAATGTTAAAGCAGGAAAGATAAGCATATTAATCTCCTAACAGCAAAGAACATTTGATAAACAGCAGACTATTTCTAAATTAGATTGGTGAATATTTTATTTCTACTTGTTTATAACAAATGGACTAAGATATGACTTTTCTTATTTTTGTTTACTTAAATATTATGCTGGAAACAAAAATCATCACAGGGAAAACAAGTACACAAAATTATTTCACTCTTAAAATACAAAACATTATCTTACACTCAAATACAGCCTTTACTTTTTCTACACTTTGCCCTAGATTGAAAATATTTTTTAAGTCCCTGGTTCTTCCACTTTCTGTCATAGTCCTGAGTCAGTGTTTAGACTGATGTGCCTCAGTTTCCCAATCTGAAAACCAGCTTTAATAATCCTGTCTCATAAAAGTTATGAATGAAGTGGCATAAAAGAAGCATTTTGAACTGGGGTAATTAAAGTGTTTCTCTTATTTATATAATTATACTTTCTGATCTTTTCAACAATAGCCTGTAGAGAGAATGAAGATGTTATCAATCATAAAGAGGACATACACAACTAAAAAGTGAGATTAAAAATTAGAAGTTAATTTAGAAAAAACAGATTGAATTGAAATGCTGGAGTGGTGTCAGCTTCCATCTCAATAAATATTATATGCCTAAGCACATTTACTCGGCCACGCATTCCTGCTGAGGTGGGGTGCGGGGTGAATGTTCAGTGATAAGTAAAGCCGTTTTACCAATGTCGGTAAAAATTGCCTCACCTCCTAGAAAAACAAGAGAGAAAGATTCACATTCTTAAACCTGTAATCGTGCTGCTTGAATTTTTCTATCAGGAGTTGTAACATGTCAAGTGCAAGTGGTTATCAAAACCATAAAAAGATATGAAAATAAAAGATTGTAAAGCCAGAGTGTCCGATCCTAAGACACCTCATTTGGTTTCCTTTGTGTGTGTGTTTCTTTTCAGTGTCTTGTTCTCTATGAAATTCCCTGAAACGCTCCTTAGAGGCAGGCTTGCTTACAGCAGTTTCCATGATGTGAGAGGACTGTAACTCAATTTTCTGATTTAATAGTGCAGGGCTATTCAAGCATGAAATTACCTCCTTCATGTAGAGCGATCCCCTTTGCCTGGCAAGTCAAGGCTCAAAAACTTGATGTCTACTGTGATTACAGCTGTTGACCCAACCAATTGTTGCCGGAATCCGAGTTAAGCTTTTCTGTATACCCCGCTGAAGAAAATATGTCTCTTCAGACAGTTAAAAGGTGAAAATAGGCATGTGGCTCTTCTTAGAATCTCAGCACTATGTGATTAACGTGCTGGGTTAAAAAGAGCCAGATATGATGATAGCACAGATGGAAAATACTGTATTTTTAAAATTGACTAAAAAAATGCTTTCAGTGGATATAAACAACTTACTTTTAATAAAGATTCTACCAGGTCTAAAAATTATAGAGGAGGCAAAGTCTAGCTCAACTTTGTCTCTGACCATCTGCTACGCAGGAAACAATCAATTTGTTTTTTCCTCATTAACTTAGGCACACACCCTGAGTGTGGCTGTTTCGTATTGCCGCCTCTGAAGCCTGAAAATGCTAATAGTCTACAGAGCTGTCCGGTAGTCATCTAATTCCAACCACAAATGCAAGCCACATAAGTAATTTTATTTTTTCTAAGAGTCACTTTTAAAAAGTAAAAAGAAAACAGGTGAAACTAATTTCAGTAGCATAGCTTTTAATTTACCCAATATATCAGATATATGCTAATTTCAAACACTTAATAAAAATATGCCGGATGATATATTTTACATTGTTTTTTATATTAAGTTTTTAAAATCTAGGATATATTTTATGCTTACAGCACATCTCGATTTCAAGTAGCGATATTTCAGATGCTCGAGAGCCACTCACTCCTGTGATTGGGCAATGCAGGTCTACCATCGTTAACATCCTAAAAAGAAATAGCACTCGGGGGTTTTCAGGGCCCTTTAATAAGTGGCAAATACTGGAGATGTGAAATGATAGACAGGAATGGACAAGGTTATTTGCTTTAATGAGGCTTTTTCAATATGGTAAGACTATAAAGGGTAAGTTTCCTTGCATATACAACGGGAACAATAGCAAATATTCATACACACTTACTGTCATAGTCCTGCATTTATTTTCTCCTCTTATTGACTTTTCTTGTCTTGAGCAAAGTCTGAATTAAGTTTAGATTTATTTAGATTTTAAGGGATGGAAAACTGCAGTTTGTAAAGCAAAAACACAGCTGGGAAGGCTGCAGTTGGGAGCAAGAGAAGTGTCATTTTGAGTGAGACTGAGGGGGAGTGATAGAGAGATTGAAGATCTCTGGCTACAAGAAGAGAAATACAGAAAGGTAACATTCCGTTGTGTGATAGGCATGTAATCTCCCTGAGTTATCCATGCCAGTGCCTTGGGTAAAGATTTAAATCTCCTCTCAGTTTGGCAAGATGGTGAAGTGAGGCTTTTTAAAAATGTAACATGATATGATACCTAGATGGGCCATGAGGTTGGTTATGTTTATTTGGGTTATATTTATAATCACAGGGGTTCAGGGACCCAATGACACAGCTTCCTTATTTTTTTGTTTGTTTGTTTGTTTTTATTTATTTGTCAGAGAGAGAGTGAGCATAAACAGGGAGAGTAGCAAGCAGGGGGAGCAGCAGGCAGAGGGAGAAGCAGGCTTAATGAAAGTTGAAATTTGTTGATTTCTTTAAATTGGCTGTAAGTTCCATTTCTTGAGGAAAAGAGCTATTGACATATATTAATTAAAATAGTTACAAAATAAATACCACGCCACACGTGCATTAAAACATTTTGATAAAATACCATTATTGTGTGTGGTTTGGGTGTGCATGTGTTTCTGAACAAAAAAAATGTAAGCATACATGTGTTTTACTTTAGATTAGGAAAAGATTAGGAAAAGAATACAGATATCTCTGACTATTTCTGAACAATGACAGCAAATAATTTTATTGGAAAAATACCTGTAAATCATTTGCAATTGTTGTGCACAGAATCAGATGAGCATAAGTATTATGTGTTTATATCCATATGATTCACTGCTTCTTCTCTCCTACAAACTTATGTGGCACTGATATCTCTTGCTGCTTTATTTTTCACCATTATTAAATAGAACCATGAACTCAGGCTGGGAGGCATGCAAGTTTGTGCCTTCAGACTGCGTTTCCAGAATTGGGATAGCTATCTTTGGGGGAGAGTAGGTAGCCTTCCTCAGAGCTGACCAGTCTACTACCCACAATTAGTTCCTGAAGAACCATGACCATGGCTACGTATCACTTGAATTTAGGAGTTTTTCTCCTTTTACAGCTTTCCTCTGGGAGCCTGATTTCATATAGACACCTCGTCTGTGATTAATCATAGTCTTGATTTTGACAGGGTCTGATGGAAGCATATGGCCCTGTCCCAAGGAGCTCCTGCTGTAGGGCTGCACAAAATTCCCCTTTGCCATAGAAATAATAACTAATGATAATTTCTTTCCTCTCATTTGCCTCCACTAATTCCTCGAGAGCAAATGTCAAAAGTTTGCTTTGTTTTCTAATATTGAAAGGCAATAGGTGGCTTCTGGAGCCAGAATTCCTGAATTTCAATCCCCGCTCCACCTCTTACTAGCTATGTTGCTTTGGGCAAGTTAGTGACCTCCCTATGTCTCAATTTCCTCATCTGTGAAATGGAATTATAACAGCAGCCTGCCTTTTAGGATAGCTGTGAGGATTAGCTGAGCTGAGAGTCAAGTGTGTTAATTCATGTAAACCACATTGAATTCTGTCCGACACTTGGTAAGAATAGGTAGGTATTAGCTGTTATTAGCAGTATAGGATGGTGTCTTCTCACAGCAGTGCTAGATTCTAGATTGCTCATCAGAATTACTCAACAAAATTTTTATTTTTTTATTTTTTTTTAAATATTTTATTTATTTATTTGACAGAGAGAGAGAGACAGCCAGTGAGAGAGGGAACACAGGCAGGGGGAGTGGGAGAGGAAGAAGCAGGCTCCCAGCAGAGGAGCCTGATGTGGGGCTCGATCCCAGATCGCCGGGATCACGCCCTGAGCCGAAGGCAGACGCTTAACGACTGAGCCACCCAGGCGCCCCTCAACAAAATTTTTAAAAATTATGACGCTTGAGCATCAACCTAGACTTACTGAACTAGCATCTTGTGTCCTGTCATGGGCCCTTCTTTAAAAAGAAAAAAAAAAAAAAAGTTTTACAAGCGTTTCTGGTATGCAGCCAAGTTTGAGACTAACTGGTATAAGAAGACATTATCAATCTATTTGATGTACAGTTTTGGATAGTTACAAACTAATTAAATGCGAACAGTGGCCGTGGTATGTTTTGTTGACTCTAGCCCACCTTTCAATGTTAACATTTACCTGGAGATCTCAAGTGCAAGGCTGAGACTAATTCTATCTATGCCATTCACATGCAGTAAAAAAAGTGAGTTGGAAAAAGAAGCTCAAAGCGTCAGTTTAGCTACGAAAATAAAGTGTAGACAGAGAAATCACAATTTCTTTTAAGCTCCTTAAAGCACACACTCATTTTTTGTGGGATTGGTAGTAAACTGGCTGTGTCCATTTGAACCAGATCGTGCATCTGAATGTCTTTGGATCTTAGTTTTCCCCAAGATTCACACTGCTCCTTCCAGAGCAAAACTACCTTCTACTCAAGATAAACTTTTCAGGTGACCCTCAGTATTATTGTTAGCTAAGATTTATTAAAGGCTCTTTGGGAGTCGAACACTATTCCATGGGCTTTGCATGATTTTATCACAAAAAATGCAGTGAACTAGGAGCTATTCAGAGCACCATTTTACCTATAAGGGACCTGTGGTCAAAGACATGAAGCATTGCCCAAAGTCACAAATTTTTAAGTGATACAGCCAGGATTTTAAGTATTTTAACCTTAAAGAGTCAACTCCAGAGCCACATTCTTAGCTATGGCTCGGTGTTGCCGCCTCCTGCAACTGTAGTCTTGCGGCCAGATCCTTTTGAGAATAAACTCATCCCTTTATATAGATGACTTTTTCTGGGAACCGGAAATATTCTTACCTGGGAATTTCTTTCTCTCTCCTGACTTTTATCTTCAGCCTCCTGTGTTGGCTACTACCACGCTTTCTTGGATGAAATTGCTGTTCTTAGCATTTCAAGTTTGAATGCAATTGAGAACTGTTCTCCATTTTTTTCCTAAAAACTTACCATGGGAGAAATGCAACCATTTCTTTCCTTTAGACATGATTAAGTAATCCATATCAATAAATGTACTCAACCAGCAAAACAGAGAATTCCTAAGAAATCATAGTTCTCCTAAGCTTTAAAGGCTGCTTCTCACTTCAGATGGTTCAGATAAAACACTTCACCTTAAATTCACCTTTAATCCTACCGTCCTGATCCTTCTCTGCCTCTAGCACTTCTCAGATTTTCAACCCTTTGCCTGACAAAGAGTTTTTTTGTTTTTTGTTTTTTGTTTTTATTTTTAAAGATCTTATTTATTTATTTGACAGAGAGAGAGACAGCCAGCAAGAGAGGGAACACAGGCAGGGGGAGTGGGAGAGGGAGAAGCAGGCTCCCAGCGGAGGAGCCCGATGCGGGGCTCGATTCCAGAACGCCAGGATCACGCCCTGAGCCGAAGGCAGACGCTTAACGACTGAGCCACCCCTGTTTTTTGCTCTTAATCTATGCTTTCGCTCACTGTTTAGCACTCGTGGCTTTCCACACATACAGGGGAGAGGGCTCACACCTTCTTCTGAGTGGTAATTAAACATTCTGAAAAAGTTGCAGATGTGGGGCTTTAATGAATTACTTTGTCTCAACTTTTAGACCACTGGAGAGTTATCTACAAACCTACCCTGCACAACTAAGCTCTTAGAGTGAAATTATATTGCCCCTGGCAAGTGTCCTTCCTGCGGCACCATACCCCCTTCATGCTAACCCAGCCTCACTCTGAAGAACTGTATGGCTCCTATTCTTAGATCTATTATTTGGGTAATATTGACCAGCCAGGCTAGCGGCTGAATCTGTGAAGTCCTTTCTCCTGCCCACATTAATTTCATCTGGCCTGGGCTTGTGAGTCAGTTTCAACCAATGCTACATTGAAAATATTTGCTGGTGTCTTCTGAGTAAGAAACTTCCTCTTCTGAGAGCTGTGGGGAAATATTCTGGACACTGGCATGTAAAATTGTAAAGCTTGGGACTGTTGCGGCTATTTCTGAGAAAGAAAAGCCAGTCTTTGAAAGGATATGATACTCAGAAAAGAACAAAAAAAAATCTCTAATGACATTGTGAGAATTCAGATTGAACCATATGTGAAGTCAGAGAATTCTGAACTTTTCAAATCCCTTTCATGCTTAGGGCTGTGTTGTCTGGGATTTTGATTGCATACAACATAAAAAGTCCTAGTGATACTTCAAGAGAGAAAGAGAAAAGTTTATTCTTAAATTTTATAATCCTTTAGAGTGGTTATTTTATTTTTATTTATTTATTTTTTAATTCACTTGTCGTAGTCACGCCAAAGACACAGGAAAGTGAATTTCTTCGCTAATCATACACTCAGAGGTAACATAATAACAGAAATAAGAATACGAGGTGTAATAAAACTCAATCTCTATTTAAAGGCTTTGATTCAATCAATATGAGATTTATGTATATTTCAAAACAATGACAATAGTAATAGGAAGCTATTACCGGTCATTGTTGGTAAATTATAATATTATATAAACTGTGATAATTACAAATATAGCCATGTTTGAATAGTCGCATTTGAATTATAGATGTGGACTTTCAGAATAAAAGTTATTGTTCTTTTGATGCTCTTTGTATTCCAGTTTCAAAGAATTAGGTTCTCTTAATAATCATTTCATGAACTTTCTGTTGAATGCCTTTTGGCAAGATATTTGCTAAGTGGTCATTCAGCCTGCATTTGAGTCCCATGAGTTCTAATTTTGATTGGTTCTGTTATTTCCTGCTTCCTACATCAAAACAGGAATCATTCCATTGCTATCCTATTCCCTTGGTGCCTTATAGAAATTCTATTTACACATGAAAGCCTTTTAGAAATTTAAACATATCTTTCATTTGTCTTCCCCCCCCCCCCCCCCCCCCCCCCAGTCTCCAACATCTTCTCCAGGATATATTCCCTCAACATCCATTTGATTATTTTTTAAATATGTTATAAATATAACAGTGTTTTTCTCTTAAGCTTCTGACTACTGTCTTGGAACAGGAAATTGGGGTAGAGAAGGTACTGAAAAAGATTGTAATTTCTTCCACTTTTATGGAGTGAGACTGTGAGTTCTAAGAGATACCTCTTAGCATATAGCCTTTTCAGCTGAGATTACAGAATAGAAAATAAATGTTATTAACCTTGACAAAATAAAAAGTAAAATGACAGCAACAAATGAGGAGATGGAAGTGGGAAAAGTTCAAGGGTAGAGGAGTTAATATGCTTCTCTGAAAAACTGGGAAATCAAGACATACTGTCTGTGGTTGATGTAGCAAGAGATAGAGATTTAGATATGGTATTTACAAATATACAAATGCAAGTAATAGAGTAATTAACAATCATACTGCAACTATATTGGGAAGAGGAGCATGATAGAAATGAATATAGCATACAGAATTTTGATGGTTGATGTTAAATAATCCAATAAAATGAGCATATATGTTCAGACTTTTTAAAAATAGTTTATTGTTTATTAGCTATGGAGAAATAACAACAAAAAGTTTCCAAGTGCATGCATCTGAAAAACTGGACTCAGAGTGAAGAGGTTAATCAGGCAATTATGGCTTTTAATTCTAAGTTCCTCTGTATTTTTTTTAACCATCTGCATATATTGCTTTTACTAAAAAATAATTATTCTGTTAGGTTCAGCAAACTGATCCTGTTCAATGTCTCTTAAATTTGTGTTATATCTAAATTTTAATGTTTCACTGTTAGTGGAATAGTATACCCATTATAGTATTACCTTAAAAAACTTGAATGCAAGAGGAAAGGAGAAGTGTTTTTACATGAAGAAGTAAACGAAAATGCATTGCAAATAATTTTTTTTAGGTCTAGTAGACTTGAAATAAAATTCAACTTTGATTTTTAGGGAAGATTTTAAACTGCATTATGCTTTCTTCATAATCAAACACAAACACAGAGTGGGTACATTAAACTTCAGGAAGCTTGAGAGTTACCTTTCTTCCTTAACACTTCACCCATTATCACAGTGGTTTCGTTAACTGTTTTTTTTTTTTTCTTTTGTGCAATTTACCTGTAAGACAGGGTAGTTAGTGAAAGGGTTTTAGAGTTAACATTGGAAGCTAAACAAAATATGTCTAACTGGAGTAATTTTTGCCTATGTATATGTTAGAAGTTTTTATTAGTACAAAAATAATCAGTCTCATAATTTTGTCATAAAATTTGATTAGGGACATAAAACTGCAGATGGTAATACTATTAGTGTGCAGAGTTTGGGTTTTTTTTTTTTTTTAATCTAATTTTGGAACATGTCTCTTTTGGACACCAAAGACAAGGCTTTTTGACCCTAGGGTAAGAAATCTTTTATCTGAACTCTGTCTTGAATTTTCTAAGACTTACAATAATCAAGTCTTGGATTAAAAGCATGATACATTATTCAGATATGCATTATGTCCTTGATCTTACAGTTGCAGAGTAGGAATCTCAGGAGATGTGCACAGTTGCCATACTCTGCATAGACTCCTCAGAAATCATATCTTCAACATTTGTAAAATTATTTCCACTAACAAGACATTTTTTGTTTTGTTTTTTGGTGGTGGATGGGGGAATTAACTCAACGAACCCTAACTACTAAGGCATTAATGTTGTTTATAAATTGTTCTCTCTCTAAGCTTTTACTTTAGGGATCATAATGATACGTTTCAGTGTGAACAGAGAATTAGATGTTGTCCTTGCATTGAAGTCAATTATCTAGGTATTTTTATTTAATTTATACATGAAGCATACTTTTCGCTATCTCCTGAACTTCCAATTAAAAGCCCTTGCTGCTTTAACTATGGGAATGGGTGGTAAATAAGGAGAGGATCCAACCAAAGATATGAATGTGTGATCTGGACGGCGTAGGGCAGGAGCGATGGTGGGAAAGCCACTGCACTACTTTTAGATGCATTTTCCTGTGGAGACTCTGCTATAAAATTTGGCTAATCTATATGACGATGCTTTTCATCTTCTTAGCTATATTGTGAGCTAAAGAGGCTTTAGGGACTAGCCTGGAAAATTTAACATCTTACATAATTTTGTTTTTCTAAGAAAATGCAATCCAATTTCACAACAACAAAATGAGCTTTTAAAAAGACATTTTGGAACTTACTAGTTCTTCCATTTAAGGTCACTTTATACCTGTGTGTACATAGATACGTGTGTGTGAGTAGTCATATTGGGTGATATAGGTATAAATAGTATTTGTATTATTATTTATACACATTATTATATTAGTCTGTGAGAGCTGTTATTATCAAGTTCAGTTGGCTAACTGAGGGAATCTTGGGCATCCTATGAGGAGTTGCCGTATTAATAATGTAATCTGAATGACATCACAGTGATGAAATTATAATGTCGGTAGTTAATAAAGGCGGTAGAAAGTCTTACGTGGATGTATGTTGATGATGGTTGGGAGAATAATTCTTTCTAGGTGCGCTTTGAAATCCTGGCATGTCATAGAAGCTTTGTCTGATTTGTTGCTGTTGCTTTCTTGACAGAAATTCAATTTAGGAAGGAAGCCCTGAGCCCAGCGCATCTGTTACCTGCTTTGTGAAGCATGGCATTGAAAAGTGTCTCACACCTATTAGCAGTCATGATGAGAGATGTTAGTGATGATGGCACACATGTATATCATCGCCCTCTAACTTTATTCAGAGTGACATGGGATTGTGCCCCTCCAATAACAACTCCAAATGGGCTTAGATAATTTTGCCACTTAGACATACAGAGACAATCAAAATCATAGACTATATAATGCTATTCCTTAGACCACATTTTTTAAAGCCTTTTCGTTATCTGCTTCTTTCGCAGGCTTCCTTTATCTTCGTTTGTGTTCTGATAATGCTAAGAGTCAATTCTAAATGTCTTTCGCCGTAAGCATGTGTATTTGAGCATTCTCTGCTTCTCACTTACGGAATTGACATCCAGTTGAGCAAATATGTCCAAAGAGATTGATTTGTCTGGCATTGCTTCCCATTCACCTAAATTCTTGTTCAGTTGGAGTGACTTGTATTGATGAATACTGGTGCACTCTGTGATTTGTCCTTGACATCTCAAAGACTCTGAGAGATTCACCTAACTTTATTATTGCTATTTACAATTTGTCATTTGACAATCACATGTTCGCAACTAAGCTACACTGGTGAAAGGAACTCTCTGGCATTTATCCTGCTTATACTGCTTACGCTAAGATTTAATTCAATTCAAAGTAGTTTTATGAAAAACTTACTGAATGTCTGGCTGCAGGAGAAGTTGCTCTATGTCTTGCAGGGAAAACAGATAAATAACTAGATGACAGAATAATGCAGATATGTATGAAGTCTTAATGGAGTATCTATAATGGAGAGAAGAAAAACTTGGCCTTTCATGGGAAGAGATTGAATCAGAGTAGTTGGGGGGAAATGCCAGTGAGGTAATATTTGAGCTAGAACTTGAAGGGAAAAAAATGTATCTTCATTGCATATAATAAGCACTGTATGTTCCCTGGTTAAATATTTTTTTTTAAGGGAAAACTACTCTGAATGTCCTTGAGAACACAATTCTGCTTTTGTATTAGTATAAATGTGAAAGGAGATAGTGGGGTTTTGTTGCTATTGTTGTTTTTCAAATATAGATACTTCAGGTGGGATCCTTCATATTAGGATAATGACTAACAGTATCCTCTTTCTTCAGCCATGGTCCAGGAATCCAGAGTAACTTAAAACCATAGAGTAAAGTAATACATTAGTAGCCTGAGAAAATTTAGGGGTTTTATTGGCTACCTGATGGCCAATACCAAAGTCCAAACTTCTGTCACTATAAAGATCTTAAAGTTGAAATACTCACTAATTTTCTTATAACTCTATCCATCTTTCACCCCATGACATTCTGTTAAAAATAGAGTAAGATTTGTTTCTGTTTAAAATCTTTTTATATTCCACAGAGGCTAAGACCCTGTTCCTTAGCGCTTCAAGGTAGATATCAATAATCCCAATTGATCCCCATCAGTGGTTTCAGTCTAACTGGACAGTAGGTCACCCAAGGAAATTAGTAAAACTGAAGAGTCCTGAGCTTTACATTGGATGTTTTGCTGTAGTAGGTCTAGGGGAACAAAAATAAAATACTTTTAATATGTAATTTAGGTGATTATGATTCAGTCTGTCTGAATGGGGCCTGAAAACCATTTATCTAGATTTTGTACATCATCTAGTGAAATATAGATTTCTTACATTTTCCAGTCTGTTCTTTTGTTCTCAGGGCCTATAACTGACCCCCAAGCGAAAGTATCTCAGAACTTAAAACTTACTGCAACCCAACTGGGGGTAGGGAGAAGTATCATAATGAAACTCATTATGTAGACTCATAACCAGCCAGCCATTTTTACCTTGAGCAGCCCTGGTAGAAGATGATGGGGGAATAAATGTGAGTGTTTTATATTCCTCCTTGTTAACTTCCAATTCTGTTTTCATGTGAAACATCTGGATGATTAATAACTTATTAATATTCTGCAATAGGAGATTCTCAATTTATCAAGGTTGAAAGTTTTACTGTCAAGGTATCAGGATTGACATCCCTAGTTATAACGGAACTGTCTGTTCTATGATATGTCTCATGTCACATTATATATATATATTTTTTATATTTATGTATATATTTTTTCAGTATATATATTTTTAATGTTTTTTAGCTCCAAAACCTCCTCCTAGTCCTGTAGTTCCTTTCAAAGTCATTCACACTAGATATCTGGAGGCTCCCCCCAACTCTTGATTCCCAAGGGACCCCCTTCATCTGTTCCTTCTCTAGTCTTCCCTGCTTGAATGTGTGACAACATGTTCAATCCCGTGATTTAGAGAAAATGCTGGGAATCTTTATGGATATTTCTCTTTCACTTGTAACCCGCTCTCAGTTTCAACTATCTGAAACACTTACTCATTTAACTCCATAATGTATCCTGAATTAATTCACTTCTGTCCACTGGGCTGCCACCATATGCCACTGCCATTGCTTGAGTTTCCATCGTTGCCTACCTCCAGTCCATCATGCACAGAAAAGCAAAAGGAGAGTTCATGAAAACAAAGTATGAAACCGTTACTGCCTCAGTGGTGACTTTCCAATGGATTCTGATTACATTAAATAAAATGCAAAATCCTTACTTTACCTGCTAGGCCTTCAATAATATGGCCTCTGTCCATCTTTCTGACCACATTTATACTATCACATTCTCACAAGCCCATTTTGATCCAGACACACAGGCCATAATTCTGTTCTTTGGACATTCAAGCTCATACCCTCTGGACCACTGCTCTTTGCTATCTTCTGAGGCACTTTACTCCTGACTGACTCCTTGTTCATTGTCTAAGTTCGAGCGTCAGCCACCTCAGAGGGCCTTGTCTAATCAGCCTAAGTATAATTCCACCATTCCCTTCTCTCTCTCAATACTTTACACCATTTAATTGTTTTATGGAACTTAAAATAATTTTTTTAATTGTATATTGATTTAGGGGCACCTGGGTGGCTCGGTTGGTTAAGCATCTGCCTTAGGCTCAGGTCGTGGTCTCGGAGTCCTGGGATCGAGCCCTGCATTGAGCTCTCTGCTCAGCAGGGAGTCTGCTTCTCCCTCTCCTTCTCCCTCTGTGCTTTGTCTCTCTCTCTCTCTGTCTCTCTCAAATAAGTAAGTAAAATCTTTCAAAACATTGTATATTGATTTAATCAAAATTTGCTCCCAGTAGAATATTAGACTCTTTTTCCTTATTTTTATCATATTCTTCACCCTGGAAAAGTGCCATTAATTGTAGGTATGCAATAAATATTTATTGAATAGATAAATACATTTCAGTGCATAATAACTTGAATTCTTGACTTGATTTTATTTTTCCATTCTAAAAACCTCCTGAATTGTGAGAGGACTTTAGTATGTTTTCTTTTTTTAAGGTCTCAGTTATCACGTTCTAACAATTCTCCTTTCCCTCACTATAATTCATGTTGCACAGAATTTACTGAAGTTAAATTTCTAAGCCAATAAAATGGTGGACTTTTATACAATTTCCCAAATCAATAAATAAAGTCGGAAGTCTTGAGTAAGGCCTAAAGGCACTTTATACTTCTATTTCCATCTTTATTTCTACCTTTATTTTCTACTACTTCCCCCATAAGAGGCCTACTATCCAATCACAAAAAATTATGAATAGTCTCTGGCATAGCATCTTACTTTGTGATCCGTGTCTTTGCTCACGGTTAGTACCTTATTCCTTTGGAGGTTCTCCTTGTGTCAGTTCTTCCCTCTTTGTGGGAAGCTAGTGGTTTTTACAGGTCTCTACTTGGCACTTATTACACCATATGGTAATTGTTTCTTTATTATAAGCTATTCTAGTGCCGCAGACTAACATAGTGATCGACTTATGTTCCATTTGCAAACTCATAGAGTGATGGTAGGATGGCTGGAAGGATGGATGGATGAATGGGTAGATGGATGGATGGAAAATATCTTCCTTCTAATCCATAATCACCATGTGGGCAGGATCCTTTCTGAATCATCTGGGTGTCCCCTTGACACAGGGCCATGTTAAGGGCTTAGCACTATTTATTAAATGAATGGATAAAACAACTAAGTACTTATTAAACAAGTGGCTAAAGAATAGTATTCTCATACTTTTCTCTAAAAGAGATTTATCCTCCTCTTAAAAAATGTATAATGTCTTATGTTCTACACCTGTGTCCTCTAACAGAGTAGCCACTAGTCACTTGATTCTGCAGAACCCTTGGAATATAGGTAGTCCAAACGGAGATGTGCTGTAAGTGTAAAGTACATATGTAGACTCAGTAGAAAAAAGGAGCTTAAATTATTTAAATAATATTTTTAAATGGAGTAAATATTGAAATGTTAATGATTTGGATATAGTAAGCTATATAATTAAAATTAATTCACCTGTTTCTTTGTAGTTTTTTGATGTGGCAACTAAAATTTGGAATTACATATATGACTTGCATTTTATTGCTTTTGTATCACAGTTATAGTTGTCTTCTTTCCAACATGTCCTATTTGTTAATAGCAGTTATTTCTAATTTTTACAGTGTTTATGCCAGTGATGCTACTCTGTTCCTAGGAGTACCTCTTTCTATCACATTTATTATTATTATTATTATTATTATTATTATTATTACTATTATTATTTTACAGGATAAAATAGTTAAATCAGAGAAGTGTCATGTAACTGTTTGTTTGTGTCTCTAATTTATCAATGACCCTCCCAAGGCATAATTATCCCAAGTGATCCCTTTTCTGTTTTTTTCCTCCACTGCCTGAAAAATCTAGGGATTTTTTTATTACAAAGTTTTGGTCTATGCCCAATGTTAGTATCAGAACAAATCGATTATTTACATTTCATTCCATTTATTTTTAAATATCTTCTTTTGCATTGCATTTTATTTATAAGCTCTCTTTACATGGTTTGAGACATTTATGTGTTTTATGTTTACTGTTTATGGTAAGGCAAATTCACTTTTTGAAAACTTTTATTTTTTTCTTTAGTTGAGCGAAAGTTGTCATTTTAAATAAGTCTGCTTATTCAGACACAGGTATTTACCTTCTAAACATGCTAAGTTTAGGGCCACATTTGTCTAGGAGTGTAAGAGGAAGAGGATTTTGGAGTTCGGGGTAAATCCAAGGTCAAGAATAAAGAAGCAACTTCACTATGCAGAATCAGCCTTTGGGATATATTTATCAAATCTGTTCATCTTGCTCACTTCTAATACCATGTCTTTTGCTGGGGCTTTATGATCTCTTCACTGAATCAGTGATCAGTAATCTTCTAACTGCTCTCTTTTCCTCCAGTATTTTCTCCATCAAGTCCATTTTCCACATGGCTACCAGAGAGATGATTAAATATGTATCATCTAAAAATACCACTTTCCTAAGCAAGAACCTCTGTTAATCATTAACTATGAGCTCATTAAGTACAGAGATGAAGTCTAAACCCCTTGAAAGGGCAGCCATGGCCCCTGTGTAATTGAGCTTTTGGCTGCCTCTCCAACATTGTGTCTTGCTTACTACTTTCTATTTCCTGCCATATTTTCTAGCAACACCAATTATATCTTCTTCTTTTCCTCTCTGTGCTCTGTTCTTCTGTCTGCCTTTGCTGAATACTTTTGTTGCCCTCCCCTTAATAACCTGTAGATTTAGCTATCATTGCTATCCCAAATTTTATTATGAATCTGTTCATTATAAATCTCCCCACTAGACTTTTCTATAAGGCTGAGACCTTGTCTTATTTTATGTGGGTTATTTTCCTCATCAGAAAAATGAGAATGACACATTACTTTACTCCATCAATAGTCAGTGCTCATGAAGTATTAGTTATATTGTGATTATTGTTGTCTTATTATAATTATCAATAGTAGTAGTAGTTTGTTATTATCACAGTAACAGTGACACATAGTAGGCACTCAGTAAATATGTGTAGACTGAATAAGGACCAGTTGATCAACTACACTGAGGAATCCAGGAATAAGGGGTAGGAAGAGAACTGAACTGAAATAAAAGCAAAAAACTCAAAAAGAAAGCATGAGGCCAGAAATTTCTAACTGAAACTAGCAATGCCCCATCCTGCCCTGAACCTTGATCACTCAATTTGTCCCCTGAGCAGCCATTTTTCACATAGTCATTGTAAGTCCCCTCAGAGACCATAGTATTAGGTGATGTTGGACTATATGAGCATATGTAGTGCTGACATGGGAGTTTTCAGTGTAGCCTCTACAGCAATATTCTGATTTACTCCCTATAGTTCTGTTCTACTAATTTAGCTCTTTTCTACTTATACAATAGTTAGTGCATTTTTTTAAGGAACAAATAAGGATGTTAGAAATTTTTACTAAGTTTCCAATTAGGTGAAAGAGGAGATATACCATGTACTTTCTAAAAACTGAACTAATAACCAAAAGATCATTCCAGAAAAAGCTATAAAAAGAGTAAGGCTAATACCATAGTAATTAATAGTTGGTTCTTTCTTTATGCCTGGCATTTATGTATTATTCAGTAAACATAATAAATATATTTACCTAAAGGATGGACTGAGTTCCTGGGCTTTTGACTGTTTTTTTGTGAGAAAAATAGGACTTAGAGTCAGAATGTTAATCCGCATGTTGCATTTATATAAAACTAAATATAAAACTATTTCATATATAGTGTTATAAATATGATTTGTAACAATGTATAAAATCTAGTAATATTAGATAATACTTACTGAGCATTTATTATGGTTTCATGTTTAATCCTCACAACAATATAGGGCTAAGATTAAGTATGTTTCCTGGAGGCATGAAGTCACAAGATTCAAACTAGATCTGCTTGACCCTGGAGTCTTATATCAGAAGCACTGCACTATCCTGTTTTAGTCACTTACATGTGTATGTGTGTATAGTTTATTGAATATTTATGCCTATAATATGCTAGTTATACTTTATATGAATGTCATGTATTTTCATTACTTCACATGCCCTCTAGTGTTATAGTTTTCATAATCACTTATCACACTTCCTAATTTCTTTGAATCTGTACATATTTAATTGCATATGAATACTTTTTATAACGAGATCCATAAGTGTGTTAGCTAGTTGAATATTAAGAAGTAGAAATTCTTTTTATTTTAACTAACTTTGTCTCTGTTGTGCTTCAAGGGGTACCCATTATAATAGTAATTAAGGATTTTGTAAATAAGCCCATATATCTTCTTTACATTTTCTGTATGACTTTATAAACACTGATTAAGTCCCTTCTACACTGTCCTAGTTCAGAGTCAGAATCTTCAGTGTGTTTGGGTATAACAACAAAAACAGGAAGAATGATAGTTTTCTAAAAGAAAAAGAGAAAAGAAAAATGGTTTGTGAAAGTTTAGAATATAAGAAAGAATATCAATAAATGGGAGTAAATGTTTTCAACCGGAAAAAAATGAAAATAACCAAATCCTTCATAAAGGCCAATTTAATTACATTTCAGGATATGGGGGGGGTTCTTTGTTATGGTTTTTGGTGACCTATTTTTAGGTCACAAACCTTGAGGGATCATTTAATGAAAGCTAGGATTCTTTTCTCCCAAGGAAAATGCAAGTATACAAATAAGTACAGACTCTTCTCATATAATCTCAGAGAATAGGACCCAAAGGATGGACCTTAGGTTAATAACTTCTGACCGAGAATCTATAAATTAGGATTCACTTTACTGAATTACACTCAGTTTCCACAATCTCCTGCTAAAGATTTTTTCTTCTAACCTATAACAATTCTTACTGCTTCAGCATTGATATTTTCTACCATCATTTATATAATGCTGATACTAAGCTCTCCAATGCTGCCAGAAAGTGTCTTTTCAGTAAAAAAAAAAAAAAAAAGAAAAAGAAAGAAAGAAAGAAAGAAAAGAAAAGGAAAGAAAAGAAAAGAAAAGAAAAAATCCAGCCTTCAGAAATTGTCCTACATGCCAGTACATTATTTGGGCATTGTTTCATAGTGATCACTGCATATTTCTTCAGTTCTAATAGTGTGTCTGTGTATCTATAGCAACAAAATCAGTAAATGTAAGCTTCTTGAAGGATGATATTATATCAACGTTTTATCCTGGTTTTTAAATTAGAATGATA
>NW_024423343.1:73863217-74029419 GCF_017311325.1 Ursus maritimus | reverse complement strand
CTCTTTCTGTATTTTAACTTTCTGACATGTTCACATAAAACATTTTTTTGAAATTCCTTGAAGATTCAGATGATATATCTTAACAGGAGCGTGTATAATTTTTCTCCTATGCGTTTTTTTATTTTCCCCATTTTTTATGAATTTTTAGTTATTGGAAAAATGTCACCAACCTTAGGTGATAAGATGTGAAATGCATCATAATTATAACATTTTATTCATTTATTTATTGGACATATGTGTGCCAGAATTTGTTAGATGCTTGGAATACAGTGTGATTGATCCAAAAAGAATTCTGCCCCAGTATGGCCTACAGTTTAGAAGTTAGCTAATAAACTATCAAGCTACAAAATGGACCTATAATTCTGATTTGTGATAAATGGAAAGGAGGAAAAGACAGGTGAGATAGAATAATTTATGAAGGGGTCCACTTCTTTGAGAAAAATATATTTGGGTAATATTTATTTATGACATTTGGGGGAATATGTATATTTCCTGAGGACAGTAGAATGACTAGGATCTGACGAGGTGAAATGGAGAATAAAATTCCCACCAGAGAGTAAAACCTGACTTAATGCTGGAAAGATGTTGGCACCTGTATGGAACTGAATAAAACCCAGTGTGTCTACATATATAAGTCACTGGGAGAATGCCAGACAATGAGGTTTGAGACGTAGGCATGGTCCATATCGTGCAGGGTCTTGAGGGCCATGTTAAAGAGTTTGTATTTCGTTTAAATGTGATGATGGCCATTTAATGGTTTCACACCAAGGAATTATACCATCATAATTCCATTTTTAAAATATCATTTGAGGGGCACCTGTGTGGCTCAGTCGGTTAAGCATCTGACTCTTGATTTCGGCTCAGGTCATAATCTCAGGATCGTGAGATCAAACCCCACATTGGCTCTGCACTGGCATGGTGCCTGCTCAAGATGCTCTCTCTCCCTCTCCCTCTGCCCCTCCACAGCTCGCGTGCATGCATGCACTCTCTCTTTCTCTCAAATAAATAAATTAAATTAATTAAAAAATAAAATAAATAAAATAAGATTTTATTTAAATGGTTTGTGAAAAATTGGAATTGGGCAAATATGGTGGCAGGGAAGACGTTTAGGAGGCTATTTTTGTATTACTGGTAAGGGAATTATGGTGATTTAAACTATGAAGGTATAGTGATAATAGATAGAAGGTGGATTCACGATCTATTTAGAGAGTATGTTGACAGACTGAAGGCAGGGACAGTGTTAGAAATGACTCCTAGGTTTCTACTTTAAATAAATTAATGGATGTGGGCATCCTTTATGGAGATATTGAAAACTAAAAGAGTGGTAGTTTTGATAGTTCAATTTTGGGCATGCTAATCTTGACATGTCTTTGAGACATTCAAGTAGATATATCAAGTTGATAGCCCAAAGGAGAGAGTAGGGCTTGATAAAGAAATGCATAAGTGGTATTTAAAGCCATGGTCCTAGATGAGATTTCCTAAGGTGAAGGTATGAAAGGAGAAGTGAACTCAGAGGGGCCCTTGAAGACTTTGTAAGCATAGGTCAAGGAAGACAATTCAGAAAAGTAAATTGAGGAGAAATGATTAGACAGTTAACAGGATAACCCAGAGACAGTAGGGCAAAAAAGCCAGGAGAAAAGAGTAGTAATCTGTGAGTGATTTACCAAGGTGAGGACTGCAAAACGTCCACTGAATTTGGAAAAATGCATCATTGGTAATGCTCTCCAAAGCAATTTTGCTAAAATGCTAGGTTCAGAAGTCAGATTGAATTGAGATTAAAATTAAATGAGAAACAAAGAAGTCTCCGGAGACAGAAAGTGCAGGCAACTTTTCAAGAACCTTTGCCTTTGAAAGGATACAAAGTGTTTGGGGAGAAAGTACCATTTTGGAGATATGCAATCATGCAAACATTTTAAACATATATTTCCTTCCTCCCCCATTTCTTCTTTTTTAAAGTCAATAGGTACTACTAGAGCTTTAAATGCCTAGAGAAATAATCTAGTGGAGTATATACAAGGAGGTTGCAGATGAAGATAGTATAATCCCTTCAATAAAATACAATGATTATTAAGGATTACGCATGTTCCTTTCCAAATTTTTCCACTTTGATATGTACCTTTTTTATTACAATAGTAGAAATAAAATAGCATAAATATCAAAATATTCTACAGCCTTATAATATATAGAAAGTTTAATGTTCATTTTGGATATTGAAATCAAAGGACTGAGCCAGTAATTGAAGATTTTTTTTCAGTTTGGTTCATTGATAAGGCTGGTGATAGTTGCTATAATGGTAAAGAAGTGTGGATTTACGTGCAGAAACGATCAGTTTTCTTTATATTGAGGGTGAAGTTGCCAAGTGACTTTTAGTTTGAAAGTAAATGTTGCAGACAGACCAGCAGAAAGCAGGTTGCAGATATAAATGAAAAAACTCTCTTCATGAGGTCAGATTCAAGTTAATAAAATAAATATATAGCAGATACCAGACAAGAAAATAGAAAAGAACATTTAGGCGGGTATGGAGAATGAGGAGAGGAAGATAATCTTTCTTCATAGGGAGAAAGCAAGAGGACCAGGCACAAGGCAGATGGTGAGAATTTGGATGTTGATATACCAGGAGAAGATGGTAATTGAACTAAACCTGGGAAGCCCTTTTCTGAAAGAAAGAAGTAGAAAATCAAGTTTGTTTATTTGTTTAAGATTTATTTATTTATTTGAGCGGGAGAGAGAGAGAATCTCAAGCAGACTCCCTGTTGACCGTGGAGCCTAATGTGAGGCTGGATCCCATGACCCTGAGATCACGGCCTGAGCCAAAATCAAGATTCAGGCACCTACCCAACTGGGCCATCCAGGCACCTCGAAGATCATGTTTTTATAACAAGATTGCTCATCTTTAAATAACAAGATAGATGAGACCAAAAAATATTCATTAACATTTATTTTATGTTTACCTAAAATTATTCACATGTTCCAATTTGTTCATAATTATTTGAAAAGAGTTAGAGTAATAGTCATTCTCATGTGCCTCCCTCTCCCCGTCTCCCATCTGTTCTATTCCTGTCTTTTTCCTCTTTTCACTTCACAAATTTTTCTTTACTTTCTCATTCAATTAAACAATTTTAACTTTTACTTGTCCAGATTTCTCTTTTGAGGTCCATCTCAAAATATCCCACTGATATCCTTACATAATTAACCAATCCCAATTATGAATGCACAATAGGATTCTTTCTCTGTGACTACCTCTACCATTCAAACTATTCACTAAGATGGGGTACTGGGAAATCTCCCTTCTCTTTCCTCTCTCCTATAACTGATCACCAGTCCTTCATCAAATGATGTCAGTCTTTGCTTTTGTCCTAAGCTTGTCTTGAATCCAACCCTAATCTCCCATCTCCCTAATTTAAACGCCTATCATATATTACATGGTGCACCTAGTGATCCAACATGTGGACCCTGCTTGCTGTGCTATTGTTTTTGCTTCTCACCCTCAGTCCCATCTTATTTAAATAACATTATTCCAGTTCATGATTAGGGGAGCCATCATCCTTTCCCTACTCTCAGTCGATGTGATTGGAGTGAAATTGCTGCCGGCTTCCTACCCTGAGGGATGGGCTTTTGATGGGTATGCCATTAAGAGCAGCCTGCTACCCTAGCCGCAGTATTGCATTCAGGAATGGCACATGACTAAAGATAATCTATGAGACACTCACTCAACTTTAATTCCGGTAGTTTGGGGAAATGTCAATTTTTTTGGAAGTTTTGCTGAGTTGGGGAGAATATTCAAGCCAAAAATTTCTGGTGGCTAATTCTCCAAGCATGTGTAGAGAGAGAAGTTAGCATAGAGGAAACTCGAACCTAGACAGAGAGGGTTGCAGCTTTTAGCCCCATCCCCTGATCTCCATGGAGAAAAGGGGGACTGGAGATTGAGTTCAATCACCAATGGTCAATGATTTAATCAACCATACCTATGTAATGAGAACTCCATAAAAAACGAAAAGGACAGGGTTCAGAGAGCTCCCCTGTTGGTGATCACATAGAGATGTGGAAAGGATGGCATACCTGGAGAGAGAATGGAAGCTCCATACCCCTCCCCCCATACCTCGCTTAATGCATCTCTTCCATCTGCCTGTTTCTAAATCATATTCTTCTATAATAAAAGGGCAATCCAGTTAGTAAACTGTTGTCTTGAGTTCTGTGAGCTTCTCTGGCAAATTGTTTGTACCTGAGGAGGGGGTTGTGGAAACCTCTGATTTATAGTGAATCAGTCAGAAGCACAGGTAACAACCTAGACTTGTGATTAGTATCTGAGGTGGGGGTAGGCAGTCTTGTGGAACTGAGCCCTTAATGTGCGGGATCTGATCCCAACTCCAGGTAGATACTGTCAGAATTAAGTTAAATTGTAGAACACCCACGGAGCGCCTGGGTCGCTCAGTCATTAAGCATCTGCCTTCGGCTCCGGTCATGATCCCAGGGTCTTGGGATCAAGCCCCGCACCGGGCTCTCTGCTCAGCGGGAAGCCTGCTTCTCCCTCTCCCACTCCCCCTGCTTGTGTCCCTCTCTTGCTGTCTCTCTCTCTCTCTGTCAAATAAATAAATAAAATATTTTAAAAAAATTGTAGGACACCCAGCTGTGTCCCAGAATTGCTCAAAATGTGAAAAACTATCACACATTTGTTGATCAGAACTAACAAGTGAAGTAGAGAATTGAGAGTAGAAGATCCCTAAGTCTATTCTTGTGTTCCATAATTATTCTTTCTCTCTTTTGTGCAACTTCATTGTTTTCCATTATTTTGTCTGCTGTATCACTAATTCATTCCTCTGTTTCTTCTAGCCTGCTATTTACTGCATCAAGCCAATTTCCAATCTCATTTACTGCATTCTTCATCTCTGATTGATTCTTCTTTAACTCTTTTATCTCTGTGGTAGGGGTCTCCCTGATGTCTTTTCTCAAGCCCAGTGAGTATCGTTATGATTATTAATTAAATTTTCTATCAGGCATGTTATTATATCTGGCCATGACCTCATCCTGTTCTTTCATTTGAGATGAATTCTTCTGTCTTGGCATTTTGTTTAAGTCTCTACCTCCTTCTGTGTATTAGAAAAGCCAGTTATGTTTCCTGCTCCTGAAAGTAATGGCTTTATGAAGGAGAGGTCACGTAGTGTCCAGGGCCTGGTGCTTCCGGGAGCGTCTCTGGTGTGTGCAGTGTATGCTTTGCTGCTGCGGTTTGGCAGCTCTATCCTTCAGGCCAGTCACCTGCAGAAGCTCTCCTAGCCTGCAGTGGGCAGTGTTTGGTCCTTTGCACTAGATGTGTTCCAGTCCGCTTGTTAAAGACACACTGGGGAAGTGTTTTTCCTTTACAGTTTGATATTCAAAATAGATTTAGAAGGCATCATCATTATGAACTGCCAGCTGAAGGTGTGACTGTTTGTTCTTACAGACTTTGTTCTTACAGACTAAAAACCCAATTATATTGCATAACGGAACATGAGAGAGCCATTTCCCTTACATATTTCTATATCCATCATTTTCTAGGTTTAAAAATTTATTGGCTTTTGAGTATTTTCATTCAGTAAAATTCAAGAAGTTAGTGAAATAGAGGAGCTACTTTTCATATGAGGCTATCAAGCACTTGAAATATAAGTAGTCCTGGGATGCCTGGGTGGGTCAGTGGGTTAAGCAGCTGTCTTTGGCTCAGGTCATGATCCCAGGGTCCTGGGATTGAGTCCCACATCGGACTCCCTGTGTAGCAGGGCGCCGGCTTCTCCTTCTGGCTACTGCTTCCCGTACTTATGCATGCTCTCTCTCTCTCTCTCTGATAAATAAATAAATAAATAAATAAATAAATAAATAAATAAATAAATTCTCTAAAAAAATAAAAAAATAAAAAGAAATATAACTAATCCTAATTGTGACATTCTATAAAGTAAGCTAGACACTAATTTTGAAAACAATACAAAAAAGGAATGTAGAAAACCTCAATAATTTTTATATTGATTGATTATATGTTGAAACAGTATTTTGCACATATTAGGTTAAATAAAGTATATTAAAAGTAAAAAAAAAAAAGTTAGTGAAGATGTAGTTTAGTAGAGTCTGTTTGCCCTATATGAAATATTGGTTTTTGTTGTTTTTCTTATTTTTGATTATGATAACATATTATGAATTTGAAATGTGACTGATTTAAAAATGCTCCAGATATTGCTCTTTAATTTATTAAAATGAGGTAAACAAGGATCATCCAAAATATTACAATAGGGTTTCCGTTTTTGTTTGTTTTTAATGCATTGCAATTTGGTATAGGTAGAACTTTCAGGATAACCACTTTTTATAGCTTTTTATCAATGTTTTTGAATATACATATTAAGAAGAAAAAACAAATATAATTTGTTTCACTTTCTTAAAATTCCTTATAGATGGCAGCTATATATATTTCTTTTTATTTCTTCTTTTTAATTAAGTTATTCAGGTTGCTTCTGTCTTCCTAAAATGCTTTTATATTTTATATAATTAGGGGGTAAAAACAAACAAACAAACAAAAAGTACTTATTTGCTTTACCTCTTATAAACACGGTCTCTGAAGAACATCAGTTTCCAGTGATGAAATTCTCACTATTTAGTATATAATTCTCACTATTTAGTATATAATTCACATGTAACTTCTTATTTGGAAACATAAAACTGAGCGGAGTATTATTTCTGGAGGGAATTACATCTGGCTGTGCATTTGGAAACCAGCTCAATGTGTGTGAAGGGAAGATATAATTGTGTAAATTAGTGGGAAGAAAGGTTATCAACATATTTACATTTATATTTTAATTTTATGTATCATATGTTCTATTCTAATTTATATACCTCTTGATTTCAATGACATCAAGTGATATTGTACACATGTTCTGGCAGTTGTTAGCCTCATGAATTTTATAGACCATGCTGACTCTGATGATTCCCTTATGTATACAAAGCTTTAGAAATATCTATCAAAAAAAACAAAAAACAAAACTCAAAAACCCTGGCTGAAGAATCAGCATTCCAGTAATATGAGAATTATGCAATGTTAAGATTAAAATAATTTTCATTTTTCATGATTCTAAGAGAAATGGAATGCCCATGGGTAAGAACAAAAACAAAACAAAACAAAACAATAACAATAAATTAAAACTGCATAGGAGTATTTAAAGTAGAAAGTGAAAAAAAAAAAGCCCTTCTCAGGAAAGCATTTTAAAACTTATTTTCAAAAGTCTGTGTGAACAGAATTTGTGTATACTTAATCACCCTAGAATTCATTAATAATACACAAAATCATCCAGAGTAAGATCCTCGCTGATCAGTAGGAGTCTAGGAGTTATATATTTCAAGGAAAGAGAAGGAATATCTACTGAAGCAGGAAGCATCCAACCAGGACCATGGTATGATGCCAGGAGGACATTTCAGTTTCCAGGACACCAGGATATCACCTCAGATACGCATCAGATATTACATTCCAGGAAATAAAGATAATAAAAAAATTGGCAAAAAAGCTAGTCAATAAATGGTCAAATATATAGATCAGTGAACCCAAACAAAGAATGATCTAACTTTCATTAGCATAGTTTTGGTAGTCACGTGGGACATTGGCATTCAACCAGGATTGTATTTACTCATTTTAATCAAAGTCTTTGAAAGGTGATTCTCTACATATTATACTATCAGCCACAGACAGCAATGTGGCAGTAACCACATGTCCTCCTCAGTCTTCATACCTTCCCTCTCTACTGACTCTTTCCTCAGCCTATGAACACTCTCACATCACATCTATCATATAAACAACCAGGTAAACAAACCTACGTACAAGAAATATGCACTCCTTTGACCCCAAATCCTCCAGTTGCGCTCTTTCTCACTTTTCTTAACAGCCAAAATTCTAGAGAAAGTAATTTTCAATTGACTGTCTCTACTTACTTACCTTCAATTCATTTACTCCAACTAGTGTAATCTCTCTGTCCTCCAACTGTGTCTACTGGAACTCCTTTCAGTGGGGTTACAGAGGGATGGACTCCTTGTTGGGGAACCCAAGAGATTTTTCAGTCTTTCTCTCACTATGCACTAGTGGTTGTGCCTTCTATGAAATCACTTTATCTTGAATCTTATTCAAATACTCTCAGAGTTCTTTCCCAGGTTCCTCCATGAGTTCTTTTGCCTCTCATATCTCAAATTTTAGTATCCATTCTTTACACGTATTTTTTCATTCATTATTAATTATTTTGAGAACAATTGTCTGTTGATGATTTCTCATTATCTGTCTGAACTTTTGACTAACCCCAGGGCTTCAAACTCAAATATTTTATCTTTTGCTTTCCATATCCTCTTGCATCTATCAAAGTCAAAATATAACCTAAAATGATGCATAATCTCTCCCTTTGCATCTCCCATACCAGTTCCTTTTAGAGCATTGCTTATCTCTCCTAGTCTCCTTTTGTGAATCTGGAGTCATCTCAGACTTCTCCATATCTTTCCCCCGCACATCATAATCAACCAGCAAGATGCAAATATTTCTTTAATTTTTATCTGTTTGCTAGCCTACTTTAATAATGGTGATACCTAGTGACTAATAAATGGCTAACATTTACTGAATGCTCACTACTATGTAGGCACTGTGCCAAGTGCTTTTTTATGCATCAACTTATTTGATCCAACAACATTATAAGATAGAAGTTGTAACTAATTTCATTTTAAAGATGAGGACATTAAGGTGAAAGGTGATTAAGCCATTTTTCCAAGCTCCCATCCAAAGTAAATGATGAAGTCAGGGTTTGAGTCTAGGCATTCTGATGCCAAAGCCTGCCTCCTAATCTCATTACCTGTCTGTATCTTTCCAATATTACTAATTCCCAAACCTAAATCTAGGTATAAATTTTGCTATCCATATTTTTTTTTTAGGAATACCAGTTGGGGATCCACATTAATGGTATATCACACACCACTAACATGACTCATATTTGATTTCATCATTTCAAAATTCTCTTACACATAAGACACTTCAGCTTATGCTTATGAGGAAGCCACGCCTCACCAGCCCAATCCTGCTATCAGTTGAGCTATTTTCAGATGGCCCTGGCCTTGGGTGTTTTTTGGGAACTAGAGCTATCAAAGTGCCAACATAGTTTGTGGTCGCTGGCCCTGAATATTCCATGGTCAGGCCCTGTTTCCTGCTGAGGTAGAAGAATGCCACTCTCCACCTGGGAAGTGACAGTTTTTAGCAAAGTTTGTGGTGTGATGAAGCCTTCAGTCTGTAGGCCACATATGACCTCTAGATGCCTAATACGCTGAGGAAGATGGTCCTCAGCAAGCAGCAAGCTAATTTCTGATAAGTGAGGAATAAGGAAATATCTCATACACATGATACTCAACTTCCAGGGTAGATCTGTGTTTGTGGGGCTTGGAACCTAAACTCATTTGGGGTCTTCCTTGAGAAAAATAATAACATTTGTGGGGACGTCTGGGTGGCTCAGTCAGTTAAGCATCTGACTCTTGATTTCACCTCGGGTTGTGATCTCAGTGTTGTGAGATCGAGTCCTATGTCAGGCTCTGCACTGGGCATGGAGCCTGTTTAAGATTCACTCTCTCCCTCTCCCTCTGCCCTTCCCCCTGCCCCTCCCTCTATAATAATAGTAGTAGTAGTGGTAGTAGTAGTAGTAGTAGTAGTAATAACATTTGTGATCATAAAATTAGTTTGATTGTGCTGAATGGGCTGTGCTGTGGGCTCTGATGCTTGATCTTCTTTGGTTTTATGGCACATCTGCTTCTATCTGTTTCATTAAATACCAGAATCATGTTGATTCAACAGTTCCCCCCATGGGTGGATGTTCCCATATGTTCTGAGTGTAAATTTTATCCATGAGTCATAAGTGAAAAGTTTGAATGTATAGTACACAGGAAAACTTGAAGTGATAGAGATTACAAAGTAGAATAAAGAAAATGAAAATGCATCTTGTAATTAGTAAAAGTCTTGAAGATCAAAAAACTGAAGAGAAACTAGTAATTTGATGAGATACCAAAGAAAGAAATCACCCAATTTCCAGTTTTTACATCCTCTCCGTGATTTTAAAGTCAGTTTCTTCTGCATTACATGATCTTAAATTAATTTCTTTTTAAATCCATTTCTTCACTTTAAATCTTAAAAATATATGTGTAAGTATGCATACAGGTATGTATATGTAAATACACTCATGTATATCTTTGAAGAGTCAAATGTTATTTTAACTTGAATATTTTATATTATGACCTTGTGATAGAAGTTCTTAAAATTTTGACTTCATACAAAGTTCCACACTTGAATATCTTATTATGAATTCTACTATTCCGGTGTTAATGACACTAATAAAGCAAGTTGTAACATCGGAAATCAAGAGTGAATCATCCTCATCACTGTGTTTAAAGCCAGTATCTATTGTAATTAGGATTTTCATGAGAAAAACTCCTTGACTTGTACTTCACCTCATTGAACTGTTTTGTTGGGCAGGTAGGTATTTCCTTTGACTTCTGGCTTGAGGTTGATTTGGTTCCCTAAAATTGGCATCCATATGCACCCTTGGACATCTGAGAGAGGAGCGACCTTGAGTATATAATGCTTTAACAATCACAGCTGCAGTAATTTCTCCTTGGAGAATGAAAAGAAACATTATTTGAGGCTTCTAGTAACGAATTCCAGTGATAACTCATTCTTTCCTGCAGCATGTGGAAACAGGAATTAGATTGCAGACAGTAACTCTATTCACTCACTACTCTTGCAACATTTCTTATGATGTGAAAACATTTTCTTTTAGAACACAAAGACTGACATTAAAATGAAGTTTGTTCTTGCCCTGGCTGAAAACATCTCTTCTTTCTCTTATTGTAGAAAGTCAGTTGTTTTACTTTTTATTAGTATTTGAAGTAAAGCATAAAGTGGCGTTTCCTCTTTCCCAAAAGACCATGCTATGTAGTCCTCCAAGAGATATAATCACCACAGCATTTCTTTATTATAGTTAGTAGTTCCTCCATAACTGTCTCAATTCAAGCTTTGTTTGCTGTTTTGGGAAAAATTTTAAATGCCATGCATGATTTCCTTTTCCTAGCATTTCAGGGACACCCACCATTTTTGTCTTTTCTCTTTACTGTCTATTTTCTACCTACCTTTATTCTAGTCCTACCTGCTTTCTTTGTACAATTTACAGGTTGATCCCACTTCCCCTAGAGAAGAAAGTATTGGGTATTATGTCTATAAATCCTACGTAGCCCATCTTAATAAAATCAAATATTTAATCTAGATAAAATTTAAATTCTTAGAATGCTATAATAAATTCTATAATGAATTATGTAAATTATTAGTCAATGACAAAGACTTTTGAAATATTTCACTGCTTTTCCTCATCAGTACTGTGGTGTTTCAGTGAAAATGTATGTTAAACAGCCAACCCCATGAAAGATAAAGAAGGATTAAGAATAAGAACACCAGGCATGGACAGACAAAACAAAAATGGGAGGGGGGCCCTTATATTATATTGATCCTTAATGTGGTTTTCAGTAAACCACTGAATGAACTTTGACCTGGCCTGTTTCTTTTGTTTTTTAATCTGTTGTTTTATGCTTCATAAATGGTGAAATATGTAAAGCATTTGTGTTTTATGGGGAAATTTCCCCCAGTAGACCCTAGACACACTGAAGAGGCAAGGTCACACTGTTCAGGGAGTTCAAAAACCTAGATTCTGGTGACAGCACAGCCACACGTATCTGTGAGTCTTTGCCAGGTTTTTAATTTGTCTGTGATGCAGTTTCCCCATCCATAAAATTAAAGGTATTATCAGATGGTCTGTAAGGCACTTTGCTCATCTATGATTCTGTGGATACAAATTAAATGTAAAACCAGGAAAATAGGAAATACGCACATAACGTTGCTCAAGATGGTAGGAATCATGGTTTCTTAAGGGTTTAGGTTCCTTACTGTGTCCCATACATTGTATCAGTCACTTCTCCCTCCTCTTTTGCCAACTCCCTCCTCTCCTCCCTATGTCATGGTCCTGGATGTCTCTATGGGTACAATTCTCCAGAAAGGAAATTGGGTTAACTGTCCCAGGGAGTAAATTCCAGTGCTAGTACCAGGAGTCTAAGCCATCTAGAAACTAATGAAATAGGGGTTGCAATAAGGAAATAGAAGCTAAATCTACCCAACATTGTTATCTCTCAGGAAGAGAAATTAGGAAAAAGAGTTGATGCACATATGTTGTCTCTTCAAGCAGGGACTTGTTCTGCAAGTGTGAGTACATGGAATGGGTTAAATTAGCAAGAGTGCATCACTGAAGTGGTAGGAGCTATGGAGCTATGTGAACAGAAGAGAGGCAAACAGTTTTTGTTTTTTTATTTTTTTGTTTCCACTTTATCCCAGAAGGATTTAAGGACAAAGGAGAATAGCATGTTGATTAAATGAATCATAAAGAAGACCGTATGAAGAGGGTTTTTTTTTTTTTTTTTTTTTTTTTTAGGTCTAGTCCAGACATTACATTTGCAGAGGAGAAATACTTGGTTTAAGTAGTTGATTTTTACTTTTTTAAATCAAAAGTTGTAGCTCTCAGTTAATTTGTTTGATGATAATAATCTAGAATTTCTTTACCATATAAAACCATCCACCTTTAGGTATTTAATCAGGTAGTCTTAAATCTTAAATATTTAAAAGAGATAACTATTATACTGATATACAACTTATTTTTTTCTTTTTTTAAGTCCCTTTTTAATCAAATACAGATCTGGAATTTTTTAATAATGAAATTAAGTAAATACGTACCATTTTTAAGATAGCTCAGTAGAATAGATATCAGCAACATTTAACGGCTGCTGGATGGATACCAAACCTATTTGGCAGTCATTATATTCACTATTTCACTTCACTATGTAATTGTAGATGAATAGCTGGTGTACTTTGCTAGAATTCATTACTTCATTTTTAATAAATCATTTGGGAATTATCTTATTACAGGTAAAAGTATTTATCACCCAGGATTCTCATTCTTCAATAATAATGGCTGCTCTTAACTAACATTACATTAAAATTAAGAATAGATATATTTGACATTTCGATATTGCTTGCAGTCACTGAAGCATGGTATTTTATGTTACATTTAGCAATAACAATTGAGGCTCAGGGCATTTATGAGGTGTAAATGATGGGAAGGGAGGAGTTGATATACGAAGATTGCTTTGACTTCAATTATTCATTATAGTTCAGAAAATGCTTGATAATAAGGTTGTTCTTTAGATTTTTTTTTAAGGTATAAAGAGGAGTTTGCATTGTTTCTTAATTGTGTGTGTGTGTGTGTGTGTGTGTGTGTGTGTGTGTGTGTGGAGAGAAAGAGAAAGAGAGAGAGAAAGAGAATGAACTGTCTTATATAGAAGAGCATTTACCATACAGTACCATAGCAAAGTAATTATACGGTTTAAAAAAGGTAGCTAAATGGTTGATTTGGAGGGTAAAAACTTGTTTATAGAGAAATTTTTCTGCAGTTATAATAATGTTCCGTAATTTGATAGGAGTTTAGGTTATACAAGTACATTCACTTATCAAAGCTTGGGGAATTTACACTTAACATTCGTGCATTTCATCGTACTTAAATTTCACATTAAAAGAAAAAACTGATTAAGATTCAAATTCTAGTTAATAAGCATGTGCAAAATTTAGGGAGGGAGAGTGCTTTGATACTCTGAAATGCATTAAAATAAGATGGATAACAGGCCTTACATGAGGAATAAACATGCCAGAATAACTAGGTAAGCAAAGGAAAAAAGCTACAAAAGAGAACTAGTCTTACCAGATATTAAAACATAGTATAAATCTCTATAAGTAAAACAGTGTGGGTGTGCCTGGATGGCTCAGTGGGTTAAGAATATGACTCTTGGTTTGGCTCAGGTCGTGATCTAATGGGTCTTGAGATCAAACCCTGCCTTGGGCTCCATGCTCGGGGGGAGTCTGCTTGAAGATTCTCTCCCTCTGTCCCTCCCCCTACTCAACCCCCCCCCCTCTCTCAAATAAATAAATAAATCTTTTTAAAAAATGTAGAATAGTGTGATAGTGTGGTATGGGTATATAGTATACAGATAAATATAAGAATAAATTGAAGTTTAATATATGATAAAAGTGACATCTGAAATCACTGTCGTAGTGCTAATAAGTGAGGCTGAAACAACCGGTTAGTCATTTGGAAAAAGAAATAATTAGGTCCATGCTGCATACCATACAAAGGAATAAGTACCGTATCAACCTGCAATCTAAATTAAAAACAAAACAAAACAATTTCTCTATAACCTGGGTGAAGGGAATACTCTCTAACTATAATTATAATGCTCATACAATAAAGGAAAATATTGAAACATTTGAATACATATAATAAAACTTACATGGCAAAATATAAGTAAAATGAAAAGACAAATATCAAATAATAGAAAATAGTGATAAAAGGTTAATATCATTATAATATGAAGGTCTAAAAAATTGAGGGACACAAAGTAAAACAAGCAAAAAAAAAAACCTTCAATACAAAAATGAACAAAGAATTAGAACAGATATTTATATACGCACGCATTCACACACACACAAAAACACACAGATACAAAGTTGACTACTAAACATATTGAAAGATATTTTACTTCATTCCCAATTGGAAAAATGCAAGTTAAAACTACTTTGAGTTATCTTTACTCACTTATCAGACTGGTGAAAATTTTAAAGTTTGATAATCAATTCTGTTGCAAATCTATGGGAAAACAAAAATTGTCAAACATTGATGAAGGGAAAGCAAATTGGTACAGCCTTCACAGTGAGAGATTTGTTAATGTCTATTAAAATTGTATGTGAATTTACCTTTGAATTAGCAATTCTACTTTTAGAAATTTACCATGAGAATACACTTTCAAATGTATGAAGAAGTGCATGCACAAGGTATCTATTACAGGCAATAATCATCAATGGATAGTTAACTAACAGGTGAAATATTGATAAAAAACAGAGAAATATACAAAATCTCAAGTTATCTTCTCACATGTCATATATTATAATGAGAAAAATACTGTACATTAGAAAAACCTGACAGATACCACCCTACTCAAGTGATAATTGTTAACATTAGTAATTTCACATGCTAACATCATGTGTCTCATGCTATGATACACTAAGAATGACACAACATTATCCCAAACGGTCACCTGAACCTGAATCTAATGATGTGGAAATATCAGACAAATCTCCCTTCCCCAAAAAATGGTGTTTCTGATGTTGTTAATAACCATGGCTGTACTCAATGAAAAATAATATGAAGAAAAAATTTTATTTCTTATTTAAAACTTGGTGTGGAGAAATATTCAAGAAGAGAAATTTATGATGCCTAGAGTCTTTTAATTGATAGTTAATTTAGCAGAAATTAAACCTTGCAATTATTATTTGGTATTTTTACAATTTCATTTTAGTAGATAACAGAATTTGGTTTCTATGCTTTAGTTTCTTCATTTAGTTCACACATGGGACTTTGATCTTAATTTTGTTCTTTTCATGGATTTAAAATAGTTTTGTGAACATATATAACATAGGGTATTTAAATTCAATGCCAGGGAACAAAGTATAGTTCCTGCAGCATTTCTTTAGTGTTAGAAATCCATGATAGTCAATTTCTTTGAATATTATTAAGTATAACTTATGTTGATTTGTATACACATATATTTATAGACACAGGTATAGATGAATATATAGATATATAGTCCTTTATAGTAAACAGACCTACAAATAAATGAAAACATTGAGCCAAAGCAAAAAAAAAATTATCACAAAGCCCACATATTTGACTCCATACCTGTAGACACTTCACGTTGACTTCGTTCAAATAAAATACACTTACCTCCCTAATTTTTCCCCACTATTCATTCTATCCCGAATTCTTAATCTAAAGATGCAAATGTGGGAGTGCCTGCGTGGCTCAGTCGTTAACCATCTGCCTTTGGCTCAGGGTGTGATTCCCGAGTCCTGGGATCAAGCCCCGCATCAGGCTCCCTGCTCCACTGGGAGCCTGCTTCTTCCTCTCCCACTCCCCCTGCTTGCGTTCCCTCTCTCGCTGGCTGTCTCTCTCTGTCAAATAAATAGATAAAATCTTAAAAAAATAAAATTAAAAAAAATAAAGATGCAACTGTGCCTCTGGAAACAGAACTAATTGTCTTCATAATCAGGATAATTAAAGGATTTCGAGGCCAGAGTTGTCCAGTGTGTGCACTGCACAAAGACATCCAGCTAAAAGAGAGCAAATATTATACTCTGTTTATGATGCTGTGCGCCTTGGCAAGGGGCTGGAAGAAGGACTGCCTTTTTCTGGACACAGAGGCCTAATTTGCTTTTAAGTGTTTGATAGCAGGACTCCACTGTCCAGAAGGAGGATATTTTTCTAATTACACGATGGTTAGGATAGGCTGGTTGTGGCCCTGATTCTAGTTCAACATGTCCATTTTACATCTTTCCTGATCATATGCATCTCTTTCAGTTACCATTTTGATCCTAAAATCTAGTTCCCATGTTATACCCTGCTCCATGAAATGAGTGTGTTTTTTGTACTTGTGTATCAGTAGCCTCGATCCAATAAAAGAAGAACCCTAGTTTCTTCATGAGTGAATTCTTTTCTTTCTCTGACCTTTCAGGGACTGCAGTGTCCTATTTCTGAACTCATACCAAGATTTGGTCCCTGTTATCTGATAGTAAGTCCTGCAAATATCATGAATTTCTCTGTTGGTATATCTTCATTTTGCTTGTTGCTGGGCACCCGATGGTGATGCTTTCATCCCTTGCCAACACCTGGTTGTTCTTCACAGAGACTTTTACTCTGAAACATCATCTGTCGCAATTCACTCTGGATATAGAGCTTTGCTTGATCAACTGAAAATTTCTTTCATTCTCTATAATTCCATATTTCCTCAAGAATGTATGATTTACAACCAATACATTGTTTAGTATATATATAAATTCTCAAGTATTTGATGAGTAAATACTTTTTATAGTCAAATAATTCCAGAGCTAAAAAGTCTCATTAAAAGAATACTAAGACGAAAAGGATCCTTTCAGGGAATCTTTCAGGTCTTTTCTTGAAAACAGTAGCTACAGCATGATAGGGAATTTTCCACACATTCGGAATGACTCCATTTCCTCAGCGTGTTGACTTATCTAACAACTTATTTATATGAGAAGGAACAGAGAATAAATATATAAGATATACTGGTATTTTAGGACAGTAAATGATTGAATATCCCTGGAGAAAATATGACACGTGACTTGAGATGTACCTTAAACAATATGTGTGATTTCTTCAGTGAAAATAGAGTCCTCTATCTAGAGATAGAGAGAGATAAAGGCATGAGAAAGTTTTGTTTCCTGAAGGAACTTTGAGATGTTCAATATTGCTAAGAGTTAAATGCCATAGTGAGAAGAGAAAGTAATATTAAGTGGGCTGAGCATTAGACAACGAAGAGCTATCAAAAACATTTGAAGAAAAGAGTAGCCTTTTGGATCGGCATTTTGATCTGCATTGAGAAAGATATACTTTGGTGATCAAGAATGTTGCATAAATGCACCATATTGACCTCAGGTGTTAACTGAAAGGACAGGTGGTGGTCTGTGGAAAGGGCACAATAGCAGAGACGCATAAGAAAGATACTGAGGGAAGAATCATCAGGATTTGGTGACTCGTGATGTCACCATCACTGTCATGTCAACATCAGAGTTTCTGGCTTTGAACCTGGATGAGTGGTGGTTTCATTATCTCAGAGAAGTGAAAAATGTGACTTTGATGTGGTCAGTTAACTTGACATAAATGATGGCCCAAGCAAAGATTGCTTCAGTCTGATTCCAAGGCCACTGATAGAAAAATTAGTGTTATTTTCCCTAACAAATATAAGAATGTAAACCTATGAATGGCAATAGTAAGTAATTTTGCTGTAAAGGCACTTTAATTATATTTATCATATTCAATAACATTGAATTGTTTTCATTGTTAAAATACTTTCAATAACATGAAAGAGTTATATTAAGAAGTCACAGAAAGGGAACAACCTCATAAATTCATGTTCCAAAACCGCAAAGGCTACATACAGCACTTACGCAAATATATTCTTTTTACTTTTAGTTACCGAGTTGAATTATAGTTCATTACTGAAATTCAGGAGAATTCTTCACAATAGAAAGGATACAAAACTGATTTGTACAATAATCACATTTATGTCCTTAAAAAAAAAACCCAACTATTAACATTATGAAAGTAACTCCAACAGGAGCGTATGATTGCCACTTAATTGGTAGAAATTAGATCTATAAAGTTTTTTGTTTTTGTTTTTAATATAAGCCAGATGTAAACTGAGTGTCCCTGATCTGTTAAAGTCAAAATCAGGTCAGCTTAAACCCCAAAAGAATGATCTGTGGAAGTCCAGAGCCCTTCCCAATATTTATTCAGTTCCTTGGTGGACTTAGTATTTTGTGATTGTTTTTGTGGCTGCTTCCTCTCTACTCCTCACAGCACAATCCAGATACTAAACAGGCCTTCTTTTTCAGAATAGGGATATACTCACATAACCACTAATTCAGTGCATTTATGAGTCGGGTAGATGTAATGAGCAATAGGAGAGGAGGCTGGGTTGCATTACAACACCGTAGTAAAAAATGAACATCAGACATAATTCATCTTTACAATGTCTTTCCGGGGCGCCTGGGTGGCTCAGTCATTAAGCATCTGCCTTCGGCTCAGGGCGTGATCCCAGGGTCCTGGGTTCCATCCCTGCATCTGGCTCCCTGCTCCACTGGGAGCCTGCTTCTTCCTCTCCCACTCCCCCTTCTTGTGGTCCCTCTCTCACTGGCTGTCTCTCTCTCTGTCAAATAAATAAATAAAATCTTTAAAAAATTAAATAAAAATAAAATAAAATGTCTTCCAGAGGTGCCTGGGTGGCTCAATGGGTTGAGTGTCCTGCTCTTGGTTTCAGCAAGGCTCCTTGGATGGAGTCCACTCAGCAGGGAGTCTACTTGAGATTCTCTCTCTCCCTCTCTGTTTGCCCTTCTCCCTCTCTCTCGAAAATAAAAAAAATAAATCTTTAAAAAAATATAAGTAAACAAATTGTCCTCCAGGTATCACATCACTGAGGAAAGTCAACTGGACTCTAGCTTCTCACCATTTTACTTGCTATATCCTCTCCCTAGTCCTTTTTACTTTTTACTTTTTACCTTTTTACCTTTACCTTTTCACTCCTTACTTTAGTGTTTTCTGCCTCAAGCTCCAATCTCCTGGAGCAAAGTCTTCTCTCATCTAATTGGTTCAAGTAGTTAATGATTTCCTTTATTTCCGGGGAATACATACCTTCAGGCTCACACTTGCTTCTGCAGGTGCCTTATCTCAGACTTCTCCCTAACAAAGGCAGCTTCTTCCCTGAGGGGGAAAAGGCCTTATCCTATCCTGAAGGACAGAATAGTCAGAGCTCCAGGGTTGGAAACCCTGTTCCATCACTCAGAAGCAAGTTGCAGTAGTTTGTAATTTAGCTTTGTGCGCCTAAGGCTGATTCGAAGTTACCACAGCAAATAATCCTCCCTCTGACCTATCATTAGAAGGTCAATGGCAGCCTAACACTAGGTCTTGGTACCTGTGTCGTTTCCCTCACTTCCTCTCATCACGTAGGCATTTTATCATATCACATCAACACAAGAAGGGTGAATATAATACAATACGATATTTTGAGAGAAAGAGACCACATTCACATAATTTTGATTACAGTATATTGTTACCATTGTTCAATTTGAAATATTAGTTGTTGTTATTAATTTCTTACTGTGCCTAATTTATAAATTAAACTTTATTATGGATATACACCTATAGGAAAAAACATAGTATATATAGGGTGCAGTATTATCATTGACAGACAGTCCTAGTGGTCTTGCATGGAGGAGGCCAAGATGGATATTTATAGAAATTGAGGGTCTGGACTTCAGTGGTTTAAGACTGGTCTTTCAATGCAGGAATCTTTCTGACATTGGTCAAGTATGTGATGTAATAGTTTAGGACTGGTGGACATAATGAGGAGTCATAAAGCAAACTAATTTGTCTAGTTAAGTTATATATCATCCTGAGAAGACAGCTGAGCAACTTATTCTCCATAGAAGGGGGTTGTCTGAGCAATTTATTATTTGAGTCAGTGTATTTTCCGGAAGTTCTTGAAATATGCTGTAAAGCTATTTAGGAGTTCATAGCCTTGTCAAGGTTCTGAGAGGTAACCTGTGTGGTTGCAGGAGGTTCCAGTTCTCAGGGTCAAATGAGAATAAAGCATATAGTACAATGTCTGCTGCATTAGTAAGAGTTTAAAAAGTGTTCGTCACTTAATCCTGGTTATTTTAGTCTGATGTTTCTTAAATCGGGACTTGACTACAGGAGGAGATGGCCTCACCCTGGCTGAGGAACACAATATTTGATAATCGGACTAACCCACAGGGTAAAGCAAGTCATGGGTTAGTAGGAGAGAGACAAGTTGCTAGATAGTTAGCTCATGGATATTCAAGAGCAGGCAAGAAGGAGAGATCGCAGCAGGCAGGCAGAACATGGCCCTCTGAGATTTCCAGCAGAAAATAATAAGCAGAGATTAAGGTAAGTAAGCAGGAAGATTTACTAGCAGGCAGCCTCAGGCAGCCAGAGAAATTTAAGATTTAGCACAATAAATGATTTAGAAGGACTAAAAGAGAAAGAGTCAGGACCTGTATTCTACACCACTACACTAGACAAACGAGTAAGCCAGTTCTCAACCCATGACAGTCTAGACACCAGATCTGTTACTGAAACTGCCCCGGAAGTAAGGACTAAAGTAGCAGATTGGCCACAAGAACTAAGGACAAAAGACACTTTATTAGAACAAGGCAGTGGTCAGAGTCCTATAAGCAGCAAAGCTGACCCAAATAATTTTAGAGACTTAACTATAATATTCTATACAGTGCTTCATAACATCAAAATAGCATAAAATAAATTACATTCACCTAATCCCTTTACAATTTCATTTGATTTCTGTAAAAGTTTTGCCATATAGAAATGGCAGCAGTCTTCCTTCTAGTAAGTTGATGACAAAACCAAAATTTAAGGAGTTTGCTAACAGACCCTATATGGCGGAAGGGGGAGGAAAACATATTTCCAGGGATAGAGTTTGCTCTAATATGCCGAATAGGAATGATGTTACCTATGTTATAGGGGACTGTGTTATAATACAATGACTTGCAGACCAATTTTCTTATACTCTTTCTCTTCCCTATCCTTAGCTCATTTATTTGCCCTGGCTCTAGAAGCTGGAAAAACAAAACCAACTGAAGATACAAAAGGAAAAAAAAAAGGTAGAAAAACTGGTATTTCTGAACCTCTAGTTCAGAATATAACAGTGCAGAACTATGATCAAGAAGTCGATCTGATAATTCATACAATAGCCTGCCTCATTGTGAAGTTTTCATGCATAGACCCCTTATTAAATGTATTTTGTGACGTGCAGAATACTAAATTTGGAAAGGCAGAGATAAATAATATTAACCTTCCTTCTTCTTTTGAAGAATGCCCTAGGCTACTGAATTAGATAGCTATATTGTGAAAAACGCGTTGTATGTCAGGAAGATTGAGGCATAAACCAGGTACAAGGCTGAGGAAGGGGGCCGAGTGGTCTTCTCTGAGTTTAGTGGGGGATGTAGGAAGAAATTCCCTGGCTTTCTGTTCCTGTTTCCTACAGCATGGCACTCTCCCACCTGAGATCCTTATGATGTATTTCAAACAGAAACCAACGGGCAAGTGATTTTTGGAAATGCTCCTTGCCCAGTAACCCTCCCATTCCACCCATCCCAACACTTAAAAAGAGACCAGAAGGTACAAGGAGTGGATTTTATAGCAAGTAGGCCAAGAATGAGTACAAGGTCCAACTGGATTTTAAAACAAAGGTGCTTACAACATGGGAATTTTAAAAACATTAGTTAATAATTATGACTTACAGTAACTTATTCTTGGAAGGTTGAACACAATGTTAATATAAATCAACATATAGTAACCCATGCAAAATTAAGTGCTTCATTTTACTTGAGGCCCCAAGCTGTTCAGTTATTATGAAAGAATCACTTTGCTGTGGCCCAAGTTTTCTTTGCGTGGATGCATTGGCAAAAGATGAAGTTTCCCTCTGTGCATATGAATTTTAATGATTGGGAAACAAAGAAACCACACGTAATTCTGCAAGGTTCAAGGCAATTCCCATAGCTGTTAAAAATAAGAAGTATATAGCAGACTTGTATTGTAAGTCTGTATTTTTAATTACTATTATTAATCTTCTTGATTGAGGCAGTAAAAGGTAACCACTGACTCGCTGATTCAACAAGTCATGCAAACTACAATGTTGACAGCCTTTGTAGTCCTAAATGGATTGTGTCTAACTAAACCACTGTGTAATTATGGATCCTTTGTGATTTCACATTCTCATCTGATAGTCAATTTTTCTTTCTTTGATGTGGCATATTGTGTTCAGTAACTTATCTGAAAACATCAATATGGTTTTGAAAAGGATAAAATCAAATTGTAACAGTCTATGTTCCTTTGAAGTGTGCATAGCCAAGGGAAAGATGGTAAATAGATATGCTATCTCACTGTGTTTCCATGTTCCAGACATTGGAAATATGATTCTATCCCCATATTCTCTCTAAATAACAGGAGCTAGATTTATTTCTCATATATTTATAAATCAGCAGCTGATACACAGAAGACTGGACCAACATTAGTGTACGTTCAGATGACAGAAAAGATTATAAATGAAGTGGAGAAGACTTTCTGACTCCAGTGCTTACAATTACAGCAAAAAGTGCTTTATTAATTTCGTCTGATATAACTGCAACAAAGAGATGTATTAACCTTAAGCATCTTATTTAAAAATGTCAATGTAAGCATAAAGGTTTTATATACAAATATACATATATACATTGATGTGTGTATACACACACACACACACACACATTTAAAATTAGTGTTTCTGTTAAATAACTTTGCACCAACTTTTTCAGATTTTTTGAAATCCCATTGTGCCTGGCCACAACCTAGACACTTAAATCAGAATCTCTGTGGTTGAAACCCACTCATCAGTACTTTTTTTCCAGCTCACGGGATTATTGCAATGTGCAGCTAAGTTTAAAAGCCACAGATAAATTATTACAGAATTAAAAGGAAATAAACTTTCACTTCCTTTCAAGTATTACAGCTTTAGCATGTCATAATATAGTGTAAATATGAAATGCTGCTATAATAAAGCTTATGATCTTACTAGAATACCAGATTTTAGGAACTTAATTTGAGTAGTGGGCATCAAATATTCCTTTCAAATTGATGAAAATTGCTATTGCAGTCTGCCACTTTTACTCTCAAAGTTAATTACATATACATTGTGTTCCCACAATAATGTCAACTTTTGCCAATCCCATTTAGGTTATTACATAAAAGAAAACTAATGTCTTCACAGGACAGATTGCTAAAAGAGTACTTGGTCTGTGTGTACATAATTTCAATGAAAGCTGCCTTTGTGCTTCGTTTTAATCAAATGATTCCAGGGAAATAGCTATTTCTCTCTGTTTTAAAGACAGATATTTGAGTGTAAGATTAAGGCATAATTTTAAGTTCAAATGTTTTTTTTAATATTCCAGACACCAATAATATGATTTAAAACATTTGATGTAACATATAATATGGGGCAAAAATCATTACTGTTACTAATATTATTAAAGACTAAAATATATTATTATTATTTATTACATTATTGTGCAGAATACTGAGCCAGTTCTGTGACTTGAGACTTGCATTCTGTAAAATGAAGATTTGAATTAGGTAACTTTGAAAGCTGTTTCCAAGTCTACCATTTGGAGATTCTGAGCTTTATTCTGCAGTGTAGCCCCAGCAATGTCTACTACACATTTCGGATCACCTACTTCAACCTTATTATGTGAAAGATGCAAAAGCTGAGGGAGACAGTGGTGGAAAAATACTGCAGGAATTCTTGCAGTGTCACAAAAATTGTTCGCCACATGTCAGGAGAAGAGGTTATTAGAGAGGTCCAATCTATTTAACTACTTACCCTCCTCCATCATATCGGTCTCTTGTTTTTTTTGTTTTGTTTTGTTTTTAATTATTTCTTGAAAAGGCAGTGAGTTGAAAACTGACAGCTTAGATACCTAAAGGTGTTAAGAAAAAAAAAAAAAACCCTAAAACTAAATAACCTTTTAAATACTTTTTCTTGGCTAAACAAAAAAGTATTCTATTCGCCTGTTCTAGGATGCTCCCTTTTAGTTTTCTGTGTCTGAAATCAGGATCAGGGTCAATGGTTAGTTACAATCATTGTCAACCAGCTGGCAGTTGTTATATAAACAATATTTCTTAAGCTGGTATGAATGTGCTCATGACTGTTCACATAGTCATGCTTCATGTAAGTTATTAACTATACTGTTTATACTATAAGTGCAGGGTTTAATTGTCATTCAACATTCCTTCAGAAGTTGATTCAGTATTGGAACAAAGTTATCATGTGAAAAGGTAGGCAAGGAAACAGTGACAAGTATTAAATTTCATAAGACGAAGCAAATATTTATTGTTGGAGCAATGACCACAACTCTGTATTTTCTTGTTAATCAACAGCTGACTGATTTACATAGCCTTTTCTCTTAGCATGTCAACCAAGTGACAATATCACCAGAGATCTCATTAGAAATGCAGAATCTTGGGGCGCCTTACCTGGATGGCTCAGTTGTTTAAGCATCTGACTTTTGATTTCAGCTCAGGTCACAATCTCGGTGTTGTGATGTTGAGCCCCACGTTGGGCTTCACGCTGGGCATAGAGCCTGCTTCAGATTCTCTCTCTCCCTCTGCTCCCCCTTAAAAAGAAATGCAGTATATTGGGCCCACCCCAAATCTACTGCGTCAGAATCTGCACTTCATCAAGATGCCCATATAATTTCTTTGCACCGTAAAATTTGAAAAGCATAGCTTTATAGTACCGAGGAAGATACCCACAAGGAGATGAAGCTGTCTTATATTTTGTTACTGAGATATGTACTTAATGTATGCCTCTCATGTTAAGCAATGCAGCCTAAAGCTGGAGAAAGCCCTTTAGAAAAGATGAAACAAACTTCAAAGCAACAAAAAGCTGGTGTGACTGATTCATAAGCAAGCATGACACTGTTGATAGAAATCTGTGTCCAAGTAAATTTAAAGGCTTGTTCTGTAAGCTCTATGTAGGTATTAAATAGATTCTAGTGATAAGAAAGCATATGCTATGGTTTATTTAACATAAATTTTTTTTTCTTTCCAGTGATACATAAAATGATGATGCATCTTACTATAGGCAAAACAATAGATGTGATGAAACACAGAAAACGGTAAAAGTACAGTGATCGCAATGCCGTTTTTAGAAACCACGGAAATAACTCCTGTTCATAAGCCTCTGTGCACTTGAGATAACAGGACAAACTGACACTGAAAATAATTAATTTATATAGCTTAAGAATTATTCTAGAAATTATTATCACACAAAGTTTTCTTTGCTAAATAATTGTTTACATGGGAAGAAGAAGAATTAATAAATAAAAATATTAGCCACATTTTATTTGTATGCTACATTAAATAATGACAGTGGAAATTTTCTCTAAACATAATAGTTGCATTAGCAGTAAATTAGTTCATTATAACTTTGTCACATACATTGAATATAAAATTAACATTTGTGAGTAGATATTTTTTAACCACAAAAACAAAGCAGGATAGAAATAGTGCCAGAACCTGGATTTGAATATCTGCTTTTAGTTTGGAATTTTAAAAGATTTATCTAAATATCTCATTCATTTTTTCTTTGTTGGCATTTAGAATATGAAACATACAATGTACATGCATATATAATATACAAAACATTTAACTTAAAAGAAATCACTTTTTTCCATGATACTGGGTAGCCTTTATAGACTGCTGTCCTTGGGTTAAACCAGCCATTGTTGAATGTTGGACTGCTTTCAGCCTGATTTTCCAGGTTTGTTTCTTTACTGATGGTAGTCATGATGGCCTTTAGCACACTCTTTGCTCAGCATGCTATTTTGTGGAGGCAGAAGAATGGAGGTTTGAGGAGAATCATGCTAAGAACGTTTTCTGATTCACCAAGATGGCTTTCTGAGTTCATTTAGTGATAAGCTGCCAGGACACCCAAGTCAGATGCTGATGAGGCATACAGAAAACATTTGAATCTTGCCACCAGAATGGGAAAAGATGACTATGAATCAAAGTACTTTTTCCCACTACATTTTGATTTTCCTGTATATACAATATATTCTATAGGGTGGATAATTAATGAATGCTTTTCAAATAGGTATATGCAGAAAAAATGTCATGGTTCAGGTATAGCACCTCCTTATGTGGCTACATCGTGGAAGGCTTCTCTGAGTAGATGACACTTGAGACTGTTTCTAAAGATGATTAACATCTCAGTAGGCGTACAATCAGTATTTATTTAATTATATGCCCTTATGTCCCACAGTTTGTTGAATTTTTTTTCACTCGCCTGTGAAGAAGACTAATTTTAACAATGCTTATATTGTCATGTATTGGATCATTCATGAGTGGCAGGAAGTATCGAGTTCATTTTATTTTATGGAATGATTTTGATTCCCTAGCTCTTTAGAATATTTCCCATGGAATAAACTGATGTTCCTGTTCCAGATACCCAGTGACTTAAAATATATATATATATATGTGTATATATATATGTATATATATATAATTACATGAGTTAAATGTCTGAATGTTGACTAGTTGATGGGGGTGAGGACCATCTACATGTTAAACTTGGGATGATCACCTAGAGAGCTACACATATTATTTATCCAAATGTACCTTTTTAGATAGATTTCTCAAAAAGTAAAATATGGGCTTCTTTGGATTTAAAAGCAAAATTAAAAGTTTTTTCCTCAAAACAGCGAGTTCTAAAAGTTATGAGAATTATGGCATGTTCTGGGGGCGCCTGGGTGGCTCAGTTGGTTAAGCGTCTGCCTTCGACTCAGGTCATGATCCTGGGGTCCTGGGATTGAGCCCCACATCTGGCTCCTTGCTCCGCGGGGAGTCTGCTTCTCCCTCTCCCTCTGCCCCTCCCCCATGCTGTGCGCACACGCTCTCTCTCTGTCTCAAATAAAGTTAAAAAAAAAAAAAGAATTATGATGTGTTCTGTGTGACTGGTAGCATCTGTATCATCTGGGAAACTATTTTTTAAAATGCAGACTCTCAGGCTGCAGCCCAGACTTGCTGAATCAGAATCTGCATTTTGACAAATCTCTAGGCGATTCCTGTGCACAAAAGTTGGGGAAGTGCTGGTAGCCTGTTCCCCTTCCTGATCTCTAATTTTGATTATATAGTACTAAGGGAGAGTCTGCAAAGTAAATCCTAGCCCCTAAGCCTTTCCTTCCAAGCAGACATGGTTTAAAGCATTCTCAAACAGAATGGAAACACACAGGCCTAGATTTTAGAAGAATAATCTCAGTTTTACATGCTTCAGAACCCTGCGAACATGTTCATGTTCTTCTGACTTTTTGAGTTATACGATAATTTTTTTTCTAAACAAGGAATAAAATTATATCCACTAAATGAATTCTTATGTCCCTGTTGTACTCCGGTCTTCTATTGATAGATATTTCAGCTTTCTTAGCCTTGGGGAAATCATGCTGCTTTGTGCCCTACAGGAATTAAAATAAAATAGTAGCAATTATGCATATTTAATTTTCAAAATGCCAAGTAATTACTCACAACATTTATAAAAAGGAAAATTATTTTAGATAATCATAAAATGTTTCGTTAGTAAGGGGCAGTCAAATCTAAAGTTGTGTTATTATAGATATTTTTTATTACCGTGATCAGAATGAGAAATGAATTTATAAGCACGTCTCTTTTCTTTCTGTTCCAGATGCAAGACAAAGGTCTACCCTGATGAACTTCCAAACACAAGCGTAGTCATTGTGTTTCACAACGAAGCTTGGAGCACTCTCCTTAGAACTGTATACAGTGTTATAAATCGTTCCCCACGCTATTTGCTCTCTGAGGTCATCTTGGTAGACGATGCCAGTGAAAGAGGTATAAATATTTTTCCCCCTATATTTTTTTTTTTCAGAAAACTTTATTGTGGTTAAAAAGATAGCTGGGCAATGATTTGTGTTTTCCTTATAATTCTACTAGCCCTGAAATCACCTATCAGATTTCATCAATCTAGCTAGTCAGTGCCAATTCCAAGAATACAAAACTGATTCTTTCAGTTTCTCTCATGATTCCATTTGATCCGTACTAACCTAAGAAATCAGCCAAAATGATTTTCAAAAGTGTTAATTTTTTCCCTACTTAAATGATCGTATTCGATTGAGCTTTAATATGACTTTGTGGACATTTGTCTTTTTTTGTGTTTGTGCAGGTAAAAGCAAAGTAACTTATAATTAAGAAGTCTCCATTTATTATTGCGGCCCATTTCTAAATTAAAGTCTGGCATATTAACTTCCTATTATATCCTTATCTTTGCCAGTCAAATGATAGAGTTATCGTGAAGTATACATTAATTTACTGATAAAATCTCTATATATTTCTTTCACCTAATGCAAAAAAATGTTGATAGGAGTTGGCTACCATTTCTGTGCGTTGAATTCCATCTGGGCAGTAGTATCTCTTTTGGGTCTTTAAATAGTTTCAAAACTGTATAAATTCTTTTGCACATCACAGATTTTCTCAAGCTGACATTAGAGAATTATGTGAAAAATTTAGAGGTGCCGGTAAAAATCATTAGAATGGAAGAGCGCTCTGGGTTAATACGTGCCCGCCTTCGAGGAGCAGCAGCTTCAAAAGGGCAGGTCATAACTTTTCTCGACGCACACTGTGAATGTACCTTAGGATGGCTGGAGCCTTTGCTGGCGAGAATAAAAGAAGACAGGTAAGAATTCATGTGTTATGTCTGCCTGGGTTTTGATTGAACCTGTTAGGACAGTCCCAGGTTCCAGTCAAAACTTCTTTATAAATTGCCATTTTTAGAAGGTTTATCTTCTAGCTTGTAAAAAGCAGCCCTCCCCCATTTAATACAGGCTTGTTCATGCTGAATATTAATATTTGTTTAAGAAATAGTCGAACAATTCAAACAGTAAAAAATGTGTTGAATATTCATTCTGTAGGTGGTAGAAATGAGTGCAATTTGAAACAGTGTCATGTTTCAGAAAATACATTTCAAAGCACCTCATTGTGTCCCTACAACCACCTTGTAAGGAAGGTAATATAGATGTTCTTATTTGTACTAGTAATAGGGAGGAACAAAGAAGCTATGTAGCTTGTCCCAGTTATTAGAAGTGTTGGGAACAACAATTGAGTTCTACCCATTCCCAGACCAGTCTCCTCTCTACTAGGTCACTGCCCTTATTCGAAGTCTGGTTCAGAACCACCTAGAGGACCGTAAAAATGAAGACATACACTCACACATTCCACTGGAATGAAATCATGGTAAAACAAAACAAAACAAAAAGCAGAGCACAACTATTAGAATTTTAATTATTTAAACAATGTTGCCAATTTGTATACACAAATTGTGAAATCTGAAAAATTGAATAGTACCTTATAGAAATTAAGAGTCCTCATACTTACCTGAAATTCTTTCTGATAATGATGCTCTCACGTACAAGCTTTTCTTGTAGATATTCGTAAACATTGATGATAAGTGATTATAATTCCTAAGCACCTAATGAAGACAACGGTGTTGAATGCTCTGATATAATAGCAAAGCATTGCACAGCACCTTGTTTGCATAGTCATTTCACCAACCCTAGAAAGGTCTCCCTAGAATTGAAGTTTTTAATTAAGCATCCAAGACAAGGGCTGCTTCGGGTGAGCTAGGCCAACTACATCATGTAAACGGCAGGATTTGGTACTTGCCAGGAAGATAGATGGCGGTTGTCAGTAAAATGAGCCATAGCAGTTGAAGAAAGCAGTGGGAACCTTTTAGTCAACTGAGTGTAGTACACAGCTAATAACATTTTTCCACTCCGGGTATTGTACAGTATGCACTGGAGGGTAAGACTGGCAAAGTAAAATGAACTTAGAACATCTTAAATGCACTTCCTGGCAACTTTTCATGCATATGCTGCTTTTTTAAACATGTGTTTCATATTCAACTTACTGAATTTTTAATATAATGTTGTTCAGTATCATCATGCATAGATCATTTGTTTTTTAATCTAATAATATGTTTAGATTGTATTTGCATATAATGAATTCTAATGTCTTGTCCTGCTTATACGTTCTGAAGTTGCCATAACTAGATAACAAAGTCCTATTCAAGGTTATTAGATCTAATTTTGCCTCCCTACAAATTAAGTCATTAAATTTAATGAAGAAAGAAAGAAAGATATTGATTTTGTGGGGACCAGAATTACCAAGAAATTTTTCCAAGGCTAGATGAATCCTATTGATTTCAGAGAACTCGAGGCTTTGGCCAATTGTGTGGAATAGAAGATCTAATTGAAAACGAGCGTTTGTGATACTGGTGTTACAAACCAGAATAAATAATGGACAACATTTATTTGCTTTCCACATTTATGGGTGATTCAAAAGCATATTTGTATATTTACTCCCTACCAAATATGAAAAATAAGCTCTGCTGTTTGGAATTAGCTACAAGCAATGCAAACTTGGGTAGACCTGAACATTTACTGCCGAGATGACAGATTAATCCCATAATAAAACTTATAAGCCAGGAGTAGAGGAAGACTGGAGAAAGCACAACATGGATTAAAAGCATATCCAATCTTCTCCTATGGTGGAAGTTTCTTTAAAAGGCACCACCAAGAACACTCAATCTTTAAGAAGAAATAGATCATGAGATAAAACACCAGAAACTTAAGTTGCTTATCCTTCCCTATTTTAAAATACGTAGAATGTTATGGTAAATTCTGAGATCTAGGACAACACATTTAGAAATTGTCATGTCCCTAATGTCTTTCAGAGGAAATACTTACACTGATGATCATGATTTTTATTGTTGCTTCTGTTTGTTTATTTTTACCTGCTGGTTTTTCTAGTAGGTATTTTCCCCAGGAAGATTTTTTCAGAACTCTTTAAACTAACCTATCCCCTTTGAGATTCAAAATACCAAGTCTCATTTGCCCTCATCCACTCTCTACTTCTGCATGCTATTGCTTTTCAGTGGGCTCTCGCTAAAATGATGCGTAATATCGAAGCAGCACTACTAATTGTGCTGTGGGTGGAGGTTTTGTGAAAAATAGACTGTGTTCATCCTGCTGAGTTAGTACTTAGAATGCATTTGGAAATCAGCTTGAAGACCAATTAGTATATTTGATTAGATTATAAATGATAGAATGAAGTAGAAACTGTAAGCAAGATGTAGTGAAAGGAAATGACTCCATAGAGAAAAAGGATAAAATGAAAATATTGTCACAAAATATTTAAATTTCAACTTAACATCTATACTGAGTCTGAAGAAGCTAATGAGTGTTTAAATTATTATTTACATGTAAACTGGTTTTGATTTTTCTGCAGGAAAACAGTTGTATGCCCCATTATTGATGTGATTAGTGATGATACCTTTGAATATATGGCCGGGTCAGACATGACTTACGGGGGTTTTAACTGGAAACTGAATTTCCGTTGGTATCCTGTTCCCCAAAGAGAAATGGATAGGAGGAAAGGAGATAGAACATTACCTGTCAGGTATGTAGCTCATATCTCCCAAAGGATAGCATGTGTATTTCTATAATAATTAAGGAGTATTATAAATGTGTGCTCTCATTTTTAAGTCTTTTAAAGGCATATACTTTTTATTCATGTACACATTTCCATTATCATTGCTTACATGATAATCTAAGAATCAATGACAATATTAACTTTAGTTTAAATTAGCACGGACAAATTTAATTATTGGCATAAGTGCCAAATTTCTTTTGAAACTTTGTATATTCTTATATTCAAAATATATTTATTGTAAATTTTCTATCTGACAGAGTTGATGCTCCCAGTAAATATGTATCTTACCTAAATGTGTATGCTTTATAATAGAGATATTCTCAAAACTGAAAAAAGCAAAAATGTTTTCATAAATATTCTAAATTTACCAACTTCAAAGAGCTATCTTCCTTATAGATAAAAATGAAAGATCTATTTGGAAAATTTTAATATATTAACAATTATGAAGGATTTATTGTTTGTTCTAAATTAGTTAAAATAGCTACCTAATTTGAAGTATTGATTCATAAAATATGTGTTTGCTCTTAATACAAAATAAGAAATATCATATGTATCTTTAGTTCTCCAGGTAAACATTACTCACTTTATTAACATAAAATGATCACCTTCTTATTTTAACATGTTATTGTATACCTCTTACCTACAACCAAAAATTGATTTCCTAACAATGTATTGGAGAGGGAGATCATTAGTTTTGCTCTTTAAAGATGAATATGGCAAATCATGATTTAGTTTGAACAATAAAGAAACGCCCTAACATCCTAAAACAATATGTATGACCCATTATCTAAACAAGGATGTCTCCTAACCTACTGAAGAAATGACTTATCCATTGGCAAGACTAATTATCTAATGAATGAATTAAAGCTAACTCTAAAAAGTGACTCATGGAAGAAAACAACTCTGTTATAGAACAGTTAATATTGGGATTGTTACCCTCTTAAGGAGATACTACTACATCAAAGAGAAAAATAAAACGTGGCTCCAAACAATTCCATAAAGATGTGAAGTTATGATGTCAGTATTTAATGTATAACTTAGCGGTCTTTAAATCTTGCTGTAATCTTCATATTCACCAAGTCTTACTGATCCTTGCTCTTAACAACTTGAGGAAAGACAGGCATTCTTATTACCATTGTTTATTAGAAATCCTGTTTTCCCAGATCATGGTTACATTTAGTGTTAGCTGATTTTTCAGCTTCTGAACCCATCTGAAAATTATCGGAATACTTGACCAGTACACTCAAATACAATGTGTCTATTCAAGAATGAAGTTTGAAAGAATGCGTGATTATTTTTCAACGCATTGGCAAAAGACATACTTTATTTAGTTTTGCTTTCTCACAGAGTGAAAAGGTAGATAACTAAGAGTTAGCCAACTTTCATAGTAAGAAATTACTGATCTCATTCACAAAAGTAAAGATCTACATAGAAATCAGCCATTATTTCTCATCTTTCATTAATTAAAACAAAAAAGGAAACATCCAACTTCTGTGTTTTAACCACAACTTATGTGTCTTTACCATAAGAACATGGAGACCCAATAAAATCTAAGTATATTTTATCTATTTTCCTCAGTAATGGCACAGTATTTCACTTTATAAAATGCTGAGGGAGCTGGAACAAGAGAAACAGAGAAACCTCAGTCTTTGCTGAAGTTTCCAGATTTTTATGGCAAAAGGTTAATTAATTCATGGGCTGTGTTGTAACAGCCTGCAGGTAATTTTCATCAGCATACCCGTAATGTGAACTTTCTTTGTACTTGTAATCTATTACTCGAAGACGTGATCATTTTTCTCACATTCGTACAAACAGATAAATCATTCTAGGTGTTGAAGACAGTTTTTTTTCCCCTACTTGATTAACAGAATTCTGAATAGCTAAAGTGATTAAAATGAGGTTGAAATTTTACCTTTCTTACAGGAATGCCTGCCTCATTTAAAATGTCAGTTATGACAGAACTTTCTAGTGACTATAATTGGCTAGTTAGTCATCATTTAGAAATACAATCATGCATCTGCATACATAGAGAACCAACTTGAACTTGTGACTTAACCTTAGTTATTCCACATTTAAAGTAAAGTTTATAATGGTTATATGTATTATTCTATTGTCAACTTTTGGGCTTTGATATTTTCATTTTGATACTAAGTGAAGTTTGTAAAATACTTGGTATTTGTGAAGTTATGAGTATGGAAGAATAGCACACATAACCTTGAACATTTAGTTTTCTTTAATCAGTAAACTCTCCTTGACATTTTAGCAGTCATATTATATGATTTCTCAGTAATATCTCAATTATATATGCAACAATAATCAAATTGTTAAACCAGAGGTCATAAACCAGGAGCTTATATGTCAGACATGCTGCGTAGATGTGGGTTTTTCGGCATACTTAGTGTTTTGCGTTTTAAAAAATTACCAACATTTTAAAAATGAGATGTTCTTTTTTTTTTTTTAAGATTTTATTTATTTATTTGGCAGAGAGTGAGACAGCCAGCGAGAGAGGGAACACAAGCAGGGGGAGTGGGAGAGGAAGAAGCAGGCTCATAGCAGAGGAGCCTGATGTGGGGCTCGATCCCAGGACCCTGGAATCACGCCCTGAGCCAAAGGCAGACACTTAACGACTGAGCCACCCAGGCACCCCTAAAAATGAGATGTTCTAAGTAAATGTACGAATTTTTAGCTATCCTTGAAAAGTCTACCATGCTACGATGGTCTTGTATTCCTACTTGGCACCAACAGGTGGGGTTGAGGAGAAGCTACCATTTAGAAATGGCCTGAAATTTAACTCAGTCCCCCAACCCCTTTTTTTGTGTGTTCCTAAGGCTGAGGATCAGTGTCCATTTGTCATCATTCTTGCTTAAAGAAATGTTTCTCGGTAACTGTGTCGCAGTCAATGGTGAGAGAAATATGCTTATTGCAACAAAGACAAGTTCACATGTTGACTTTATTTGCTTCGCTATAATCTTTTAAATTTGTGACTTTGACTTAGAGGCTACTGCCTGGGAAATGACTGAGTTTGAAACTCATCAAACATGTTAGCCCTGCATGAATACATACCTCCGTTACCTAATGGAATAGGCAACCAGTAACATAAGTTATCTGGTAGTGCAGATAATCCCCCACATCATTTCATTAAGTTGGGGGTATAGTATGCATTTTTCTAGTATGTATAATTTTTGAGGTGATACGGTTCAGGCTATTGAGTTGTGTTGGATTACATATGCAAATGTGCGTTCCTCCCCACTGTTGAGCCCTGTGCTAGGTTCTGCACATACACAAATAAATCTGGCTATCTCTGCTCTAAAGTGGCTCACTGGTGCTGGCCGTATGTATGCTGGACAAGCCAATGAGGAGAGCCTCAGTGGCCAGAGCACTGATGCACAGGAGTTAGACCACTCAACTGCTAGAGTGGTATGTGCTTCTGGAAGAATCTCACGTTAATCTTATTGATTGTTTTAGTCTCTTAATTATGCCCTGTAGTAATCCTCAATAAATAATTATAAAGATATTAGTTTCTACTTTAATTTCTCATTGATTAAAATAGATTACTTTATTAAAAAACCTGCCAGTTATTTATCAAGTCTTTATAACTTTCTTTACTCTTTCTCTCTTACCTTATGGACTCTTTTACATTTAGTCAATATTAATATTCTTGACATGACTTTTTTCATTCTTACTTGGAATACGATGTTCAGTATCTTCCTAAAGTAAAACAAAAGAGTTTTAGATTTTTTCTACTATTTGCTCTCATAATAAATCAAACATAGATGTAATGATGAATTTTATTCCTTACACCTTCTACTTACTTAGATACCCCCTTTTATTAACATTTGCCTGCTATTATACATTTGTTTTTCTCTCAACTGGAATTAGGAATTTATAAAGAAGATCAAATAAATTAAACATTATTAATAATATGTCAGATTATAATTATTGTTCCTTTATTGTGAAAAACTCATACATTTCACATATATTACTTCCTGTAACCTTCTAGTAGGATATCATAGAAGAAGCATTGAGGCTGGCTTTGGAGGATCTGGGTTTTAATTCAAGCTCCTTCTATTGGGAAATTACCCATTCTTCTCAACTATGAAAAGGAAAACTATTCCGTTTTGCTTAACTAATGAAGTGATAACATATTAAATGGGAAATATATGTGAAAGAGTTACTTTAAATTTATTTCTGAAAATCTAAGTAACAAATATATGCATTGTTAAATAAATGTGACAAGTATCTAAAAGTATAAAGAAGCAGAACACCAGTGAGCCACCTCTTTTAGTATTTTATTGTATTTCCTAACAGGGACTTTCTTTTCAGATAGATTTCTCCACAATTTATTTATTTATTTTTAAGATTTTATTTATTTGAGAGAGAGAGCAAGAGACCAAGAGAGCAGAAGCAGGAAGAGGAGCAGAGGGAGAGGCAGACTCCCACTGAGCAGGAAGCGGGATACAGGCCTCAATCCCAGGACCTTGAGATCCTGACCTAAGCCAAAGGCAGACACTTAACCCATTGAGCCACCCAGGTGCCTCAGATTTCTCCACAGTTTAAAAATTGATTTATTATTAGTTTTTTTTCCATGCCATTACTTTTTTTTCTCAAAAATAAAAATTTTAATGGCTGCTAGCATCTCAGCCATTTACTTAGTTCTTTTATTTTTTTTTTTAAGATTTATTTATTTATTTTAGAGAGAGTGAGGGAGAGAGAGATTCAGAGAGAGCAAGGGGCGGGCCAGAGGGAGAGAGAGAATCCCCTCAGCAGATTTCCCACCGAGGATGGAGGCCTGATATGGGACTTGAGCCACCCAGGTGCCCCAGCTCTTTAATTTTTTATAAAGACAGTTGAGAGTTTTTTTAGACTTGATTTTGCCAGTTTTATCTTCTGATTTTTTGCATATAATGTGATCTTTTTAGAATTAAGCAACTAGGAAATATGAAATTTGTCTGAATATTTTTGATACCTTTTGCCAGTTTGATTACCCCCCAAAATTATCAGACTCTAATTTATAGTTCCCCTGGTAAGTATAATAAAAAAAAAACACTTATTTTATTCTGTAAAATGCTTTACAAATGAGACACAGTATTTCATATTGTTTAATAGCAACTAAGAATACATTGCTGGGGCACCTGAGTGGATCAGTCAGTTAGGCCTCTGCCTTCAGCTCGGGTCATGATCGGTCCTGGGATTCAGTCCCACATCTGGCCCCCTGCTCAGGATTTTCTCTATTAGATTTTTCTCAAGCTAATGCATATACATTTTTACATTGGAGGAAAGAAGCAGATACTCTCAAATCCTGTGAGACACTTCTTTGTAGTAGAAGATACGCAAAGCACAGGGAAGGGTCAAAATTATGTGAAGAACAAAGGCTTTAAGAAAAAAGTTTGAAAGAAAAACTTTGGGATATTCCAGCTGTTCAGCATTCTTACCTACTCATGTTAAAATCTAATATACGTTGAATTTGAAAGAAAAAAAAAAAATCCCACCTTAGGTGGAGTATGTGAATCTACATTCTTTCAAGAAAATAGCACATTTATATTATATTATTTCTTAATGGTTTAGCGGATAATTTACAAGACTTTCCTAGCAGTCTGTTGAGATGGGATGAAAAGGGGTATTAACCAAAACGTTTAAAAACAACTGGCCTTATTGTTGATTTTGACTCTTCCTACGCATAAAATGAAAGTAAAAGGAAAGATAAAAAATTTGCACCAATTGCTGTACATCCTCTTGGAAGCTTAGGATTTTATCAGGTTGTTAGGATTTTGAAAAAGGATTAAGGAAAAAGGAAAAAAAAAATAACTCTTCCTTTCCTGGCCTATAGGTCTTTAAGCAAGGGTTAAGGTATTTGATTCCAATATTGTTGGTAAATGGGATTTTTGGCAGCAAAACAAGCATTTGCCCATACTAAGCAGAACTTTCTTTCTTCTTCTTCTTCTTTTTTTTTTTTTTCCTCTTTCTTATCCTTTAAAAATAGTTTTGAAACTGTTTTTGTGTTCCATAGACTAAAGGATTGAGCATGTTTCCTTGTTCAGAGCTTAAACCAGTATGGGCTCTTAAAGTGACAGTTCCTTCTCTACCAAAAGCTGTATCTTCTTACCCAAGTATATGTTCAATTGAGTATTATGGTGTGCATTATTTCACTAAACCCCATTTCTGTTCTCTGTAAAAACCTTGAAGTACATTCAACATTTGATTATTCATCACTCTAATGAAATAATAGTTATACTTTTGCTTCTTCTGTCTCTTCTGCTTTCTATATTGGGGATAGTAGACAGAGTAAGGAGAGAAAGAGAGAAACTCACAGCATCTAATTTTCCGGTTTCTAAACCTGCAAAATGGTTAACCAAATTATATTTTATGATTTAAAAAAAAATTAGTTTATGTGAATATTTCAGCTATTTTGCCTCACATTTGTGTAAATAATAAAATATTCATGTTTATCATTTCCCTTTATTATGCCTTGTAATATATGAGAAATGTTATTAACACAGAGCTATATACTTACAGTCTAGATATTGTGTTATTTGGTCATTGCAAATCACAGCCTGAAACTGACCTATAGTCTCTCAAATCTTTAGATTTTTTTCCCAGATTTTTTTCCATTTTTATTTACCAAGTGGGATGAAAAGAATCCCGATATGTTAAAGGGAAAAGTGAGAAGAAATGATGTTTCAATAACTTCGAAAGTAATTGCTTTGAAGAGCAGTGATAAAATTCATAGGAAAACACAGTGCGTAAATTTGGGGCTTGAAATCAGGAGAAGTGTATTTCCAATTAGCTATCCCAAATTCCTTGGTGTATATGGATAAACTGCGAGATGACTAATTGGTAGAGAGGGAGAGAGGTATGTAGAGAAAGGGAGACAGAAAGGAAGGAAAGAAAAGAGAAGAGAAGGGAAGGAAGGAAAGGAAAGGGAAGGGAAGAGAAAAGAGAAAAGATTGTTTCCTTAATCGGGCCACTGACTACCTGGGGGCTCTTGAACAAGTCTTTTAAACACATTGCAACTAAATTTGGTTGACCAGATCTATAGAGACCTTAAAGTTCTAAAATACTACAATTCTATTAAAAATTAATTAGACTCCAAAAATAATTTTTAAAAAGCTGATTATAATCTTGCCAAACACAGATGTTTTCTCTTCCTTATTAAAATTAATATTTAAAATGTGTAATTCTTGTTTTGTGCTGGTACTATAATAGTGTTACATCCATTAATACATAGATCCTCATTTTATAGATGATTAAGCTGAAACACAGAGTTTAAGTGGCTTACCGAAGGTCACACTGTGCGGTTGAGTTTTAACCCCAGTCAGTCTAGACACAAAGTTCATGCTCCTCAACACTAAACACTAAACGTACCCCTCTCTTGAGTCTCCTGTTGTCTCCCTGCTTTTCACACATGTGATGGTTATCCTAGTGAAATACTTGACTTATCATCTTATTGGTAAAAATGTAGATCACAGTTTAGCATTAATGAATAATCAGACGTGTTCTACTGTAATTTCTTTAACTTTGCCAACTTGTGGTGAAATACTGCAGTGTTTTTCCATGTCAAATCCTTACTTTTTGGAATCCTTTCCTGTAGTCTACATTGTTAGAAAGCTTTGTATCTTTAATTCTAAAATACTTCCAAACTCAATCCCCAAACCTCTACTAGATGATAAAATCCTGGAATGAGCCAAGACATCTTTGTTACTTATCAGTTTAGCAGATGTAAAGAAAGAATTATTTTTGTGATTTCCAAAATAAAATTGCAGGTGATTTTAACTTACAGATAGATTGCTTTGTGGCCACTGGGGATACGTGCTTATTTGTTTATTTCACTAACAAATATCTGTTAGTAGTCTAATAATATTAAACCAATATATTAGCTATATGTATAAAGGTGGTAAAATATATGCAGAAATAAATGTAATACTCAAAAAGAAGTGACAAAGGGCCTTGAGCAAGAGGAGACTGAGGGCTACTGAAGGAGGTAGAAGGGAAGGATTATATCCAGATTGGAGGGACGGCGGCTGTACTGAGGGCAGGCTGCATGGAATAATAGTCCTTGGCCTAAGAATAGAGCAGGTTTGAACATACACCGGAAGTTTAAAAAGGGGAATCCAAGTAACAAGTGACTGTGGACACGTGCACCGGGGTGAGAAAGTTCCTATAAACAGCTGAACACTTTGAATACAGGGAAAATGTTAAAAGGAATGGAGATGCTCTTTGAGTGGCACCACATCAGGAGCTGGAATTTCTTCTTTTTTAAGAGAAAGAGTACACAGTGGGGGGACGGGGTGGTAGGTGCAGAGGGAGACAGAGAGAGAATCTTAAGCAGGCTCCATGTTCAGCGTGGAACCGGACACAGGGCTTGATCTCACAACCCTGCGATCATGACCTGAGCTGAAATCAGTAGTCGGAAGCTTAACCCACAGAGCCATCCAGGCGCCTCTGGAATTTATTTCTTAAAATAGGTATTTAAACATCTGGTAAGCTGTTTCAGAAGAGTTTTGATTTAGAGAGATTAACCTGGCTATGGTTTGTAGAATAAATTTTGGAAGCAGCAGACTCTAGAAGCAAGAGGATTCCCTCATAACAGAGTTAGGAATAAGAGGACTGTAATTGGATAGTGACCATGATCGCAAAGAACAGAGATACTGTGGGAAAAAAAATAAGAAGTATTTGGGTAAATGATTGAATGGGGTACAGAAAAGAAAGTTGCTAAAAGGGGTTTTATCCTTCCATATTGAAATTCTGGAAGAAAATAGAGGACACTGAAGGAGAAGCATATATGGAAGGGTAAAACATTCTCAGTGCTATGTTGCATACTCGGAGCAGAGGAAATTTTTTTAAGAAAACATCTAGAAAGTATTTAGAAAAGCACAAACAATGCAGAAAGAAGCAATGAAAAAAGAAAATACAGATTAAGGCTCTGCCTCACAGAGAGAACAATTAAAGGCCTACAATGAAAGAGCTTCTACAGGTAAAGAGTATAGGAAGAGGAAAGTTGCACTGAGATGCTCTCGGGAAGACTACATGTTGGGACAAAAGAAGATAATTATTAAGAGCAAACATCTATATAATTTTATTATAATTGTATTATATATTATATAATTATTGTATTATAGTTGTATATTACACTCATGTCACAAATATGGAATTAGGAACTTGAGACAGCCAGCAAGGAAAAGGAAGAGGAAGGGATGTCAATAAGAATCAAAATGAATAGGAAAAAACTCTCTGGAAAAAGGCAGTTGGAGCTAGGGGTGAAAAGTGTTTTAAGCAGGGAGGCTGAATTGTGTTCAAATGCTTCCAAAGGAAGACATTTTAAGGAAAACCTATTGAAATTCAGAATCAACAGGGCCCTTTCAGAAAGGAGTTATTGTAGAGGTGGGAGCAGGATCCAGATTCCAGTTAGAAGGTCAAGAGGAGTTGAGGGAGTATGTAGAAAGCATCCTTTCGATAAGGTTACCAGTGAAGGGAATAGAAAATATATATCCCTCGTTTGAATGAGTAGTAGGATGGAGTGAAGAACTATTTTGGTTTAGGATAGAACTTGACCGAGCAGTATCATAAACTCAAGGGGACAATGTAGAAATCAAAGGCATAAAACATAAATGTAATAGTCAATGAACAAGTGGCTGAAAGAGTAGTCAGAAAAGAGCTGGCTGAGGGCAAAAGAGTGACTGTTAGCTCACAGTGAAGAAGGGAGGTGTTCTTTCCTCTGAGGCAGGAGGAAGGAAGAGGCCATGAGAGGATACATACACATATGGAGGTAGAGATTGGGGGCGTTTAGACTTCACGACCAGGGAATTTTTATTTCATACATTGCCTTAATCTCCAGTTTTTTGAGAAGAGTCCCAAACTTTTAGGTAAGAGTCAGTTAAAAAATGAGACAGGTGAACAAATTAGCACCAATAAAAGGATCGTTAGCTGTTTGTAGGATAAGCAGAGAGTATTTGGACTTGAAGTATCACCAGTTGACTTCATCTTACTAGTTTCTCAAGATTCTCTGGCTCCTAGGAGCAGAAGCGGATAATGCAAGGGTAGGTTTACCCAGACACTGATATTTACAAAAAGAGAATTGGGTCAGATAAGGGAAGGACAGAGAACTTAGGATGCTAAGCTATTTTTTTCCCTCGCTGACCTGGCAGAACCTTGGCGAGAGAGTGAGAGGAGGGAAAGGAACAATTCCTGCAGGGGGTTATTATGTGAGAATAAGGAGTAGCTAAGGAACCCTAAACACGAAAATAGAATAAAAAATTGACTGTCATAAGATTGAAATAAGAGGGGTTAAAAAATAGGAAGTTGTGTCTCCATACTGAGGGCTTCAGAGGGGAGGGGGGTGGGGGAATGAGATAGGCTGGTGATGGGTAGTAAGGAGGTCATGAATAGCATGGTGCACTGGGTGTTATACGCAACTAATGAATCATCAAACTTTACATTAGAAACCAGGGATGTACTGTATGGTGACTAACATAATATAATAAAAAAACATTAAAAAATAAATAAAAAGAGATCTTAAATATAAAAAAATAAAATAAAATATATTAAAAAAAAAAGTTGTGTCTCACAGAGGCAGATTTCAGACTTCAAGATCTTGGATCTGAAGTAGATTCAAATGATTTTGAAATGAAATGAGGTTGTGTTATGAAAAGTCAAAATTAAGTGAAGGGCACTCAAGACCCATGAATGATATCAACAACAGTGACGACAGAGACAAAGTTAATACCACCTAACCTTATTAACTATTTGTTATGTGCTGGGAACTGTGCTAAGGGCTTTACTTTTACTAACTCAGTTCATCTTCACCTACAGACTGTTTGGTAAGCAAAATTCCCAGCCTTTGGGCTGATTATTCCCCCCCTCCTCAGCCAATGGGCTAAGTTGCTTAATAAGGTTAGGCCATAGATAGGTTTTTAATTTTCTCGGTACCCTGAACACTTAAGGTCCACACGGGCATATGCAAATAATTCATTAGGGACAGTACAGAGCAGTTAACTTAGACTAGAACACGTTGCATCACACTGGCTATGGCTGTAGATACTATATAAGGCCCAGTCTCTGGACTGTTTGAGAGAGCTGACATTGCAAATACAAGAAAAAAAAACCTCTCTAGGAGCATCTGTCTTCAGAAAATACAGGATTTTTTTTGAGGAATTATGATTTTATGTTCTTATTTTTGTTACTTTTTAAGCATAAGTGAAACTTTTGAGTCATTCTTATGGTTAAATATATAAATTATTTTAGTCATTTATTATGCATTTCTCACATATTTGTAGGAATTATGACCAATGCATGTATTTAAGCTAAATGCATTAGTACTTTATTAGTAAATTGAGAAGTGGGTAGGCACTCTGAACTGATCATTAAAAATGCATCACTTAACATTCTTAAGCCCTTGGTTGCATCATGATAAGGTAATTGCAGCAATTTTTGTTCCTAGTTTCATTAAATAGACTACCCAGCACTATCACACCTTGTATAGTCATTGCCACAGAATTCCAAAACCCCAATCAGGTGAGGGTCGCGGCTACTCCATAATTATCATCTGTTTAGCTGTGTTAGTGTTTCTCGTTATAACTCAGAAGGTCAACGATACTGTTCATGATAGCAAGGCAGCAAGACCAGAAGTAATAAAATAGTTCCGAGACTAAGGAGGCTCTGCCTCTTCAGCTGATAGACAGTTAATTGCTTGAGTATAAAACAGTGAGAGCACTGGGAGAAATAAAGAACTTTGCAGTATGGTCGATATCCAAGTACGATATTATTTGGTGGGTTTTCAATAAACTACATTGTTCAATTAGAGGACATGAGCATATCCTGTGTCAGAAGAGGATATGATCTCCAGGAAAGCAACATTTGTTATTTTTCTCGCTGTCTCAGACTGCTTGGATGAGCATTCCAAGTCCCCTAGACCTGTTTCCCCTCTTTAGCAGCACCTTACAATCACCAAGGGACTTTATACATTACCAAAGGTGTGGCCCCACCCCAGACCAATTAAATCTGAATTTGTGGAGAGTGACACCCAAACATGGAAATGTGTTTTTTAAAGGTGCTTCGGGGACCTCAAATGTGCTAGGAAGGTTTAAAACTGCTATTCTATAATTAACATGAAAAAAATAATAATTGTCAATAGAGATGGATCCATTTGTGAAAAACTAGAATTTTCTTTTTTAGTTTCAATTCATCCTGCTTATATAGGAAGACTTGCATAGTTCATACATTAATCATTGACTTTAATTAATCTTTTAAAATTAATTAATAAGTAATCCTTTGAAAACTTAACATCTGACTTCATAGTTCCTATAGAGAAATTTCAAATGTGAGAGTCAAAAGGCATTTATTACTAGGAAAAAGTTTTCGGCTCTGCAAAATGTTCTTCTAAGCATATGGGATTTATGTTTATCCATAGGATTGTATGATTAACTCTGTCATTTTACTTGGGTAAAGAGAAGAATAAACGAATAGATGTAAAGCTCTTACCTTAAAAAAATACTTCCATAACTATCATTACATACTTATTGCCTATAAACATTTTATAGTGTTTAATATTTCTCATATTTAAATAGACTATAGATCTTTTCATAGAGAAACCATTTCCACAGGTTTCTAGAATTCACATTAAAATGATTTATAATTAGGTGACAAAAGATCACAACTGGTGGTTTCATGACCAGTTAATCTCTTTAAGGGTAGCGCTAAGCACACTAACTTCTCTTCACTTACGCCTTTCAGAAGGAATATAGATGCCCGCCTCTTAAGTGGCCAGTGTTCCTTCCATATTATCTATTTGATCACCTGTAAGAAAAATATAGACTAATCTAAATTTAGTTTTACAGAAAATGTGAAATAAAATGCTACTTATTAATTTTAAAACCTCTGACACCTTGGCTTTATGTTTCCAGTTTGAGATTTTTGAGTACTATTTTTTTTTAATTTAAAATGTCTCAAAACTATTTGCTACAGTCTCATTAAACTCCACACATTGTTTTCAAAAGATATTCTTTTCTTTTTGTTTTTTTTCAACTAGGACCCCTACTATGGCTGGTGGCCTATTTTCTATTGACAGAAACTACTTTGAAGAGATAGGAACTTACGATGCAGGAATGGATATCTGGGGTGGAGAGAATCTTGAAATGTCTTTTAGGGTAATTGCATTTTACTTTATTTTTTTAACTCTGAACACACTATACTGTAGCATGCACATATAGACCCGGTAATTTACTGTCAAATCTTTTTTTTTGTGAAGTGATGCAAATTACTGATCAGTTGGTCATTTTAATACTTATTTAGAAGCTTTGCTAGAGTCTTTTTGCATGCAATATTAACTGTTAAATGGGAAATTATAGCTATTTTTAAAGTTTTCAAAAATAATTCTTTTATTCATAGTACAAAGACATTAGGGTTTTCAGTTTTTGAAATAACGAAAGGCTTTATTTTTTGAATAAAGCATTACCCTATAAAATCACATTATGTTTTTGAACTGAAACTTGGAAGTATTTATGTTACCTGAATTTGCAAGTGCTGCCTGAGGTTATTCTCGAATACCTTTAAGAGTAACCTGTGGTCAAAGGAACTCTGGATAATTCTGCAACTAGCATGATTGATTTTACAATTATAGACATTATTGTTTGATGAATCAGTTTGAAAAATGCAAATTCACTTATTAAATGGCCTTCCAAGCAAATGAAAATTAAGGATTAATCCTTCATGCATATGAGATTGGAAAGCATATGAATAATTTTTATATTTTGTTATAGTTGGAAATCTAAAAAGCAGATACATAAATGTGCCTTCATGCTAACAAATGATAAATGCTGGAATACTGTTTTTTCTTCAAACCACATATATTATTATTTTTAAATGAATTAAGTTAATAATACTGTTGTTTTCTTTCTTCCTAGAATTTATCATGAAATTTTCAAAACACTGTATTGATTTTTCCAAAATCATATAATAAAATTATTAGAGTTTAGATATAATTATCTATGAAGTTCAAGAGTTATGACTTTTAATTCCTCATTTAGAAAGTAAAGTTTGTTTTTCACTAACAAAATATAAATATATGATGTGTAAGAAAAGTTAAAATTTGAGAATAAGAACAATTACTTTGAATTTATATAATGTAGAATTTAGTGGATCTCAGATAATCTGATTTATTTTAGAACCACTAAAATGGCCTTCTTATACAATTTTTGCCTATAAACCTTCCTTATAGCCAAATGTCTGAGAACATCATTAGCTAATGGAATTTTATTCTTTCCATATTTGTTTATGTACTTATAGTCAGATTAGAACTTGCCCCACAAGATTTAGTGCTGTACTCAGAAATGTCTTCTTCACATCAGGCATATGATATATCTTTGCACAACCTTTAGGGACATTTGGGGACCCAACCTTTTCACTTGGTGTAGTTCTCAAAGTACAGAAAATAAGAGATGACAGTTAAGAAAAGAAGGAGAGGAAGGAAGGAAGGAAGGAAGGAAGGAAGGAAGGAAGGAAGGAAGGAAAGATGAAGGAAGGAAGGAAGGAAGGAAGGAAGGAAGGAAGGATATTCAAAAGCTGAAAAAAAAATTTCCTCTTACCCTGAGATGTAGCAATGAGAATACTTACCCATTTGTTAACCAATGTTCCCTTGATGTTGTGGGTTACATAATGTTGGGGTTATGTAAGGAAAAAAAATCAATATAGCAATATTGCTATTATCTGTGAGCCTATTGCCTAACTCTTTTTCCTAAGAGTTCTGTTCACCTCTTTTCTCCTCACCTATTAAGCTTGGTTCTCTGCCAATGGACTCCCCTTACTTTCATCACATAGTTCCCATATCGGATGGATGTTCTTTATCTAACTAATTGAAAGATACGTTAGGGAGCAGCTTAGTGGAGTACTATGAAACACCAGGAGAACATGATCAGAAAATGCAACAGATATGTAAATGCACCAAAAAGGAAGACTGGGGAATATGGTAGGCGAAACAGATACCAGAGGGGGAGAGTGAATGCAACTGGTGGCCATGAGAATGATCAGATCCCTAGAAAATGACACAGGACGTTAGTTGTGATTGGTTGTTTGACATTCCGAAGAAATAAAGCACAGTAACACCCCCTGATCTGTGGTTTCGCTTCCTGCGGTTTCAGTTACCTTCGGTCAGCTGTCATCCAGAAGTGGATGACCTTCCTTCTGACGTATTGTCCGAAGGTCAGCAGTAGTAGCCTAATGCTATGTCACAGTGCCTACGTCATTTACCTCCCTTCATCTCATCTTGTAGACATTTTATCATCTATGTCATCACAAGAAGAAGGGTGTGTAGAGTACAATAAGATATTTCCCGAGAGAGAGACCACATTCACATAAATTTTACTACAGTATATTCTTACAATTGTTCTATTTTATTATTAGTGATTATTGCTAATCCCTTACTATGCCTAATTTGTAAATTAAACTTAATCATAGGTATGTATATATAGAAGAAAGTATAGTATATAGGGTTTGGTACCATCCTTAGTTTCCGACATCCCCTGGGGGTCTTGGAAAATATCACCCGTGGATAAGGGGAGACTACTGCAAAAAGTGACGGGTTTGAATATTTTAAAATGTACCGCTGGCTTTAGTTTCCATATGCTTTCAATAGAAACAAAATATTTATTTTGCTTTCTATTAGACTCTTTTTTATGACTTGAATGTAAATGTGTTCTTAATAGTACTCTAGCTGAGGTAGCTATTGAATAAGAGAAAATGCTAGAACAGTATATTAGCAAAAGAATGAGACTCTTCCTTTAGAATAATTTCATGAAAAGACATGTGACCTAATGAAATGATCATATGATGAGGATTTTAAAATCAGAAAACCTGAGGCTAATATCCAGGTCAGTCATTATACAACAGACATGTATTGAGCACGTAATATGTGCTTTACACTTTTCAGATGCTGAGGCTACAAAAATGAATAAGGCATGATGTTTTCGCTCTCAAAGAACCACATTCCTTGAGAGAGATACATAGGTATTATTGACAGTAAAATGCAATAATTTATTTTATGAAAATATGTATGAGATTTTCTTGACTCTGTCATGCTAGTAAAGGCAAATAACTTAACCTACACTGTGAAAAGGTGAATATAATAATAGTGAAGTTAATATTTTATAGTTCTACTCTATGTAGGTGGGGTAAGTAAAAACCATAGAAATATTAAGGGCTTGGAAAATATTAGGATTTTGGCTGGCCCTAAAGAGTTCAAGCCAATCCAAAGAAAAGTATTTGTGTGGATTTAGTCATAACAGTATCACTCAATCATTGATGCCCAGAGTATTATAAGTACTGAAAGATGTTGAAAATGTGATGGAAACTATAGACCTCCCAAAAAGATGCATCCTATCTCTTACACACAGTAAGTTTGAATACAGTTTCAAAGGGTTGAAGAATCCTTTGACTTCTCAGGATAAACATCTTTAGCATAGAATAATAGTGACTTTTAATACTTATAAAGCTTATAAGCAGAATAGCTGAGAATTGAAATCCAGCATTCTGAGACCAGTCGCTATGTTACTATTATACCACTACTACCCCATTAAGATTTATATCTTCATAACATGACAGTCCTAACAGCTGATAGTATTATCAGGAGAGAAGGGAGGAGCTAATAAGCAAATCTAATCTTCCTCCACAGTTCTGAGATGGTTGTTTCATCTCGTGATCTGATCTTCCTCTTACAGGCCTTAGCCTCTCATAGTCAGTGACACACATCCAATATCGGTGAGTGTGTACAGGTAGATCCTAATGCTTCTGAAAACTTGGTCTCGTACATTGCTCTCCACCCCATTACATAACAATCATAATAACATAAATCCTAAGAATACTGTCTAAACATAAATGTTAGTATATTTAGCCGGTAGTTGTTGTGTTCTTATTCATTAGTTGTAGGGGCTACAATAGTGAACAAAACAGACAAAACTGTGTGTCCTTATGGCACTTAGATTTTAGTGGAGACAAGCAATAAACAAAAGATATTAATATATTAGCGATAAGTGTTAAAGAGGAAAAAATAAGGGAAGAGGAATATGAAATGATAGATGTTGGAGATGGGTAGGGGTTGAAATTTTAGATAGGAAGAACTCAGAAATGAATATCCATATAATTGATGACAAAATGAACTCAGTATGGTATGAATTTACCCCATCAAAAGAGTCATCTCTCTTTAAATGATATTCCTGATGCCACCATAAGTACCACCCAGTAAGCATTGTCACCCAAAGTCATTGCCTTTCATGAGCAATAGCACAGGAGCAGTATTCCCAAGAGTGCACAATGTTTTGTCCATTTTAAAGTGAAATAATCTGCCATTGTTGAACCAACTGAGGTCATGGAAAAAGAGAGTAAGAAGACAGTCAGAGGATGATCTCACTTCTGTCAGAGGTAGACTAGTGGTTATAAGAATGGGAGCCAGACGGCCTGGGTTCAAGATGGCTGGAACACTTCCCAGCTGTATAAATTTGGATAAAATATGTCTTCTAAGCTTTAGTTTGTTTATAGCTGGCACAAGGCAAATTTTAACACTTTTCTTTCTTTTTTTTTTTTTTAAGATTTTATTTATTTATTCGACAGAGATAGAGACAGCCAGCAAGAGAGGGAACACAAGCAGGGGGACTGGGAGAGGAAGAAGCAGGCTCATAGCAGAAGAGCCTGATGTGGGGCTCGATCCCATAACGCCGGGATCACGCCCCGAGCCGAAGGCAGACGCTCAACCGCTGTGCCACCCAGGCGCCCCGTAACACTTTTCTGATATGTTTCTGGGGAAGATTAAATGAGATTACATAGCTAGCGCTAAGCACCGTACTTACCACACATGAAGTGTGTCAGAAATGGCAGCGGTTATTCTTGTAGTGGTTGTAAGCTGTGCAACTTTGAGCAAGTCAGGACACTCCTGAGCATCACTTAGTAACAACTTTGACCTTAATAATCTGACCTTGACTACAAATAATCAAATGAGAGAATATATATATGAAAATCCCTTTAAAACAAGAATATGCAATACTTACATAAAGTGCTCCTGCTCTAAATATTAGCCAAGGTGTGGCTCTAAAACATCCCTGAGGTTAAATTTTAGAAAAGAAAAAAAAAATGTTCTTTTTAGACTGCTGCAACATCCTTTGAGATGACTACAGACATCCTAAGATCCTATACATTAAATATTTACCCATACTCATATTATTGAAATAAAACACTGGAGTTAAAAAAAAAAGTGTCATCTAGACTTGATGTAACAGGTACAAGGTTTACACACACAGACACACACACACATGAATCAATCAAAAAATGGACAAAATATATGAAATAAGAATTTCAAGGCATTGGATAGCAGGTCATGCAGGACAATGGTTTGAGAGATGAGAATCAAGAAAAGAGAGCCCTTAAGTTTGCCGGAGCTTGCTGCCTTGGGAAAGTGTCTAGATGTTAGCAACAGAAGGGGGACCTCAGCAGATCCCAGCGGACTCCTGAGTTGAGAAGATGAAGCCAAATGTCTGGGAAGACCTAGGCAGCTAGAATTTGGTGGACAGAATACTGGAAAGGAGAGAGTTGCACAGACAAAACTCAGGAAATACGGAGTGCTGATCAGTGCATATGTGTCAGAAAACAACTAAGATTGAAGGGAAAACCATCAGCAAGATTAGAGGTCTCATTGCCTTGTGCTCACTGAGGACCAGCAAGAGTGCCTGTACTCTCCAGCCAGGGTGATTCATGGGGCGTGGGGAAAGATCAATATTGGGAAACTATATAATACACTTCTAAATAGCCCATGGATCAAAGAAGCAGTCAAAAGTGAAATTAATCATATTTTTAGCTGAATGAAAATGAAAACGCAGCATATTAAAGTTTGTGGTAGCACCAAAGCAATACTTAGGGGGAATTTATAGCACTAAACATCTGTATTAGAAAGAAGAAAATAAGATCTAAAATTAATGACTTCAGCTTCCACCTTCAGAAAATAGAGAAAAGGAGAGTAACCCCAAAATATACAAGAAAAAGGAAAAAATAAAGATTTGAAGTGAAGATTATGAAATATATAAGAGGAAAAGTTTAGATGAAAGCAATGAAATCAAAAGCTGTTTCCTTGAGATCAATAAAACTGTTGAGTTTCTAGCCAAACATAATAGGAAAAATAGAAGACACAACTTACCAATATTGAGAATGAGCAAGGTAACCTCATTATGGACTCCACAGATATTTAAAGGGTTATAAAGTAGTATTATTAACAACATGATGACAATAAACTTGACAATTTTGATAAAATAGTCTACTTCCTGAAAGGACGCAATCAATGCTTGCAAGGAAAAAAAAATGCATCAAGCAAATACCCCAATATCTAGTAAGGAAATGAAATTTGTAGTTTAAAAAAAAATACTTTTTACAAAGGAAACTATTGTCAGATGACTTCACTGGTGGATTCTACCAAACATTTTGGGTAAAATAAGAACAGTTCTACACAAACTTCTAGAAAATTGAAGAAGACATACGACCTCCCAACTCAAACTATGAGGTCAGCATTACTCAAATAGCCAAACTTGACAGACGTTACAAGAATAAAACAAATCAGTAGAGAAAGGATAGTTTTTCAATACATAGTGCTGAAACAACTGGATATCCACGTAGACAATAACATCTTAAATCCATACCTCACACTATATAAAAATTAAATCAAAATATAAAACTTAAAATCGTAAAATTATAAAAGAAAACATAAGACAAAAACTTCTCTGACCTCTGAATAAGTAAGCCATAAAAGTACAAACTGACAGGGGCGCCTGGGTGGTGCAGTGGTTAAGCATCTGCCTTCAGCTCAGGGCGTGATCCCGGCGTTGTGGGATCGAGCCCCACATCAGGCTCCTCCACTAAGAGCCTGCTTTTTCCTCTCCCACTCCCCCTGCTTGTGTTCCCTCTCTCGCTGGCTGTCTCTCTCTATCAAATAAATAAATAAAAAATCTTAAAAAAAAAAAAAAGTACAAACTGACAAATTAGAATTCATCAGAATGAAAAATGTTTGCTCTTCGAAGCCACTGTCGAGAGACTGACGGGATAAGCTCCTGACAGGGAGAAACTGGCAACAAATAATTTACCTGATAATGGATTTGTATCCAGAAAAAAAAACAAACAAGCAAAAAAACCAAACCAAAACAAAACAAAACGAAAACGACAAGCAAACAAAAAAACCCTCTCAAAACTCAGTGAGAAGAAAAAAAAAAATCAACCCAATCAAAATGACTCAACCCAATCAAAATGACTTCCCGAAGGCAGGCATAAAGATGGCAAGTAAGCACATGACAAAATCCTTAATATTATTAGTTATTAGAAAAATGAAATTAAACCCATAATGAAATCACACGACCCATCTATTTGAAGAGCTACGATCAAAAAGGACCATATTGTTAAGAATTTGGAAGAACATGCAAGGGAGATTAGAATGTAATTGGTAACAATACTGGAAATCAGTTTTACTCTTTGTTTTTTTCTAAGATTTTATTTATTAATTTGACAGAGGGAGAGAGAGAGAACACAAGCAGGGGGAATGGGAGAGGGAGAAGCATGCTCCCCATTGCACAGGTTGCCCAATGCAGGGCTCAAACCCAGGACTCTGGGATCATGACCTGAGCTGAAGGCCAAAGCTTAACCCACTGAGCTACCCAGGCACCTGGTTTTACTCAAGATTTCCTAAGCAATCCCTAGGTATTTACTCAAAGGAAAGGAAAGCATTATGTCCGTACAAGGAGATGTATACTAATATTCATAGCAGTTTTATTTGCAATAGCCAAAAGTCAGAAACCATCCAAGTGTCCATTAAAAGGTGAATGGATAAACGTGGTTTGTCCATTCATGGAATACTACTCAGAAACATAAAGGAACTATTGATACACCCAACATTTTGAATTTTGAAATATTCCATTGAATCAAACAAGCCAGACAAAATAGATTACATACTGTATGAGTCAATTCATAGAACATTTTAGTAACTGCGAGTTAATCCATAAGTGACAAAAAGCAGATAAGTTATCTAGGAACAAGGTATTGGGAGGGGAGAGGAGAGGTAGAAGGAGGGGACACATGAAAACTTTGGGGGTAATGGATATATTTGCTTATCTTGATTGTGATGATGGTGTCAATTATGCAACTTAAATTATGCAGTGCAATGTATGTTAATTATACTTCAATAAAGCTATCAAAATATTCACACACACACACCCTGTCTCTCTCTCTCTCTGCCCTCCCTACAGGTATCCACCAAAGAGAAAGAAATGAAAAGAAAATGTAATGGATGGTACCTAGTAACTGTAGGCTGACCTCTATACTTTAGATTCTCACTATATGTTAGCCCAGTTACTTTTAAATACTCTGTTGATGGGAGTCTAACAATCTATCTCTCAGGACAGTTGTGTGGGTTAAATGAGACTTATTGAAATTTTTAATAGGCTGTACTGTACTATGGAAATATCAATTTCATTATTATCCTTACCCTTAAAATATAAGCTATTTTTTCAATAACCAGTATTTTAATCAGCAGGATGAAATTTTCTTTAAGTGTCCCAATTTTCTTTTTCTTCCAAATCACAGTGAAAACAGCGGTATATTTATCTGAAGGATATAACTAAGTGAAATGTCTTATGATGTGAAATCCATTTATTTCCAAATTGCACAAGCAATGAAGTGGAAAAGAAATGAGAGCTGACATAATAAATAATGGAAAAATGGAAGGCAAAGTTCTTACTGAGCAGAAGAGTATGGTAAATGAGGCAAAGAAGTTTGTAGACTTTTGGGGGATTGTAGTATACAGGTTCTTGGAAGTATTTAAAGAAAGTAAACAACTTTCTAGAAATGCCCACACAATTAATATTGACAAGCAAAAATGTCAGTTATAATAATTCATTAGACAGAAATAAATTTAGACAAAAGTCTATTTCTGTTAGAACTCCATCTTTTTTAAAACTTACTTCATGCAAATTTGAGCAGAATGGATTGTCAATGTTCTAAACTTGACTGTGTTTGTTTATTTGGCCAGTCATAGAAACTGGACTATAATAGAAATATTTCAGTTAAGTAAACTTAATCTCACCAAGTTTATGTGTTATCCACAATTTTGCTGGCTGTGGTTTTGTGGAACCCTTTTCTTTCAATATAATAAAGCACTCTCTTAATGTTAAAATAGAGATTTCTTAGCCTCTTCCCTCCCCCAGCTTTATTGAGATATAATTGATAAATAAAAATTATATATATTTGAAGTTTACAACATGATGATTTGATGAACATATATATCGTCAAATTATTACCACTATCAAGCTAATTAACATACCCGTCACCTTTTGTGTGTGCATGTGTGCGGTGAGAACACTTACCATCAAAATTCAAGCATATAATACAACATTATTAGCGAAGTCACCATACTGTACATTAGATTTCAGAACTTATTCATCTCATAACTGAAAGTTTGTACCCTAATAGCTTCCTTCTAAAAAAAGGCTGGGGGTGGGGGTGGCACCTGCCTGGCTCCATCAGTGGAGCCTGGGAGTCTTGATCTGGGGGTTCCGAATTAAAGCCCCGTATTGGGTATAGAGAGCACATAAAATAAAACCTTTAAAAATAAATAATAAATATTGTAAAAGGCTAGGAAGGGGGACATCTGGGTAGCTTAGTCAGTTAAGCGTCTACCCTCGGCTCAGGTCATGATCCCAGGGTCCTGGGATCGAGCCCCGCATCTGGCTCCCTGCTCCGGGGAATCTGCCCCCTCCCACCCCCCGCTTGTGTGCTGGTGCACTCTCTCTCTCTCTCTCTCTCTCACAAATAAAGAAATAAAATATTTATTTAAAAATAAAGGCTAGGAGGTCATAAATGAGATCATGTTCATGTATAGCCTCGTTAAAGAATATAAACCAGTATTAATGATTATTCAGTCCAGCAAACTTCCCTCTGGTTACCTATTTGGTGCAGAGTAAACCTTAAACACATTGCAAATAGCTTGAATTTTTAGCTTCTGTGCTTATAATTAGATCTTCTGGCATCTGGACCGCCACGGTACCCTCAACCATTGTTTAAACATATCTCTTTATTCAATCACTTTATTCTTTGTTTAATTAAAAGCACAGAATAAAATATCTCTAAGTAAAGTTAGCTGAGACATTGTTTCTAAGACTGTGTTACATCTATCATACATTTTTAAGGATTGGGTTAGTAGGAGCCATATAATGATAATCAACTAAGGTTTCTATAGAGGACTCTATGTTTCCAAAATAAATGTGTTAGAATTTTATTTTGAATGGCAATTACAATGAATACCTGATTTCATATGGTCTTTTAGAAAAAACAAGTGAACAACAGGAAATTAGATATTAGTCGAACATTAGGAGAATGTTAGCAAACATTAACAGAACTTGTTTGACTTTTAAAGTTATAATAGTCTCAGGCCTGGTTATTTTAATGTGATAACTATACCTCTTCATTTAAACTTTCTGATTACAAAACCAGATATGAGAATAAACTTGTGTTAGATAGTCAACAATGTGATGCTTCATCTTGCAAACATACCAAATGGAGACATAGTTTTAGAAATATAAGGCATTGTAGGAGACTTAGGTATGCCAGAAGTTGTTATTAATCTCTGGCTCTTTTTTACAGTCACTTAATTATCTCTTAAGGTGATTTTTTTTTAGGAGAAATAATTTTTTGAGTTGTCAGTAGCACTCACAATCTAATGCCTTCTGGAACTAATAATATTTACTACTTTTTTTCACAATCTCTCACAGTCTTATCACATGAGTATTTCTGTGGAAAATGTAAACATATACTATATTTATCAGCCGGGAAATATACTCATCTAATGTCTGTCCCCTTCTGTCTACACTCTGTTTATTCTTTCTAACTATCTGTCTGTTTATCTATCTATCTGATTTATGTGTAGGTGAGTCTATGTGAGTGTGAATAATTAAATATTTATGAAGACCCAGAATGTGAGTTTTTAGTAGTAGTTATTGTAAAGCATATAATGTGACAATAACTATATGAATTTTAAAAGTTTATAGCATAAATGGTCTGTATTGCAAATGAGCGCTGAGTGGTACTCACCAGACATCCTGAAGGAGTTGGGACTCAAATAATTAAGAGAAAGGGAATTAGAGAATTACAAAACCCTGGAAGATGGGTAGGAATTAAATGCATGAAAAGAGGAAGAAATTGAATGAAAATGATATAAAATAATACATTCTCATTTACATAAATGTATAAGGCAGAGATAAATCATATTTTTTTAAGATTTATTCAGAAATACACTTTGGAAATATATTTTATTCAAAGTTTTGTTCTATTTTCTTGGATTAAACTATTTAATAGGATTAAAGGTACACGAAAGAGAAATTATTGATTTTTGAAATATGATAAAAACATCTTTGACAATATTGTTCTTTAACAATTACAGGCACATTTCAAACATTCTAGGCAGAATTTCCCTATATATATTCAATAGGCCATGTACACCTGGCTTTTTTAGTGAGTTTTAGTACATTAGGAAACTAAAAATCTGTATTAGAGACAAATATCTGAAATGTTGGGAAACACACCCAATCCTATGCCTCTTGATCCTTCCCCGCTAATATACACAAATATCTCATACACACTCACATTTACTATAAAAATCTTTATGATTCTTCTGACCCTAAATATGAAGGACCTCAATTTAACTGTTTGAATTTATGGCAATAAAAAGAGGTATATGGAGAATGTTAATGTGCAGAGAATTATCGCACAGAAAAGTTTGACACCTTCTATTATGGCCAGATTTTACTAAAGCCTCCCATTAAGTGTACTTAATCACAAAAAAAAAAAAAAAAAAAAAAAAAAAAAAAAAATGGTGCTGAGAAATGAGGCAATTATCCTACTGATTTACATTTGAAGGGCATCTAAAATATTCTGATAAAATGTTTTACTTTCTTTTTGTTTCTAAATATGTGCTCCTTTGAATTAACCTTGAAGTATTTATTTTCCAAATTAGGTTCTATTTTTTCTTTATGAAAAGGGCAATTTGAAGTAAGTAACTTTTTAAAAAATTTCTAGTATTGAAATTTTAAGAATCATTGATATATACTGGGCTTGATTAAATGAAATAAACCTGACATTAAATTCAAATAAAGTTTGCAAATTTAGTTCAGAAAAATGTGCTAATGGTAATTTAGTCTTGTGACCTTATGCTGAAAGGGGATGACAGAAAATAAAGGGGTAAAGAAAATTAGTCCATTAATTTCAGATAATGACAAGTGCATTGAGTAAAATAAAATGAGAGGCAGAGCCCTGCATCACCTTAGAGTGGCCGGGAAGACCTCTAAGGAAGCATTTTAGTTAAAATCAGACTAACGGGGTAATCCAGCTGCTCAAGGGTTTATTTAGAGAAGGAACATTCAAGGTAGAGCATAATGCAAGATAGAGTAAATACAAAAGACCTGGGGTACCTGGGTGGCTCAGTCAGTTAAGGGTCTGACTCTTGATTTCAGCTTAGGTCATGATCTCAGGGTCATGAGATCTGGCTCAGCACTGGGCGCAGAGCCTACTTAAGATTCTCTCTTAATCATAGGAAAAAACTGAGGGTTGCTGGAGGGGAGAGAATTGGGGGGGTGGGATAACTGGGTGATGGACATTAAGGAGGGCACGTGATATAATGAGAACTAGGTATTATAGACTGATGAATCACTGAAGTCTACCTCTGAAACTAATAATATACTGTATGTTAATTAATTGAATTTAAATATATATATATGTATAGGTTAACCATAAAGTTTCTCTCTCTCCCTCTCCCTCTGTTTCACCCCTCCACACCTCCACCCCCACTCAAGAGCACACGTACTCACTCTCTAAAAAAAAGTACAAAAGCCCTCAGGCACCTATGAAATGATGAGCTGAATTCTCACACTCTAAGTCTTTAGGATCACAAATATCCTAAAGCTTTTGGGGGAAGTAAAGCTTTCTTTTTCAAGGGTTAAGAAATAATCATTCTCTCAGAACAATATTTGGTTGATTGATTTATTCAGCCAATAATTACTATGTACCTGCCGTGTAATAAACACTGTACTAGCTACTACAGATAGAGATGTGGAGATGAACAAAACAGGCAGCCAGGCCTTGCTCTCTAGGAGTTTGTTGACGAGACTTTACATTTAAATAGCACTTCATAGAACTCTTTTATACTGTGATTGGAGTGCATCTCAGCGTGGGTTAAAATAGGAAGAACTTTTTTCCCAATTAGTTTTATCTTTAATGCCTTTTGTAATGTTTGCATTATACTTCAGATTACCTCCCTGTAGTAGCCAGGTATCAATCTACCTCATTTTACCCATCAATCAGTATAAATAGTTACATACTTAGGCCTGCATTAGACGCTGTGGATGGTATATATAAGAGACGTGGCTCTTGCTCTCTCTCAGAAAGCCCAGTATGGTCTAGGTATTGTCTGAAAATGCAGATAATAAAGTACATCAAGTTCAAAAGAAGGAAAGATTTCTGTGATCTAGGATAGTCAGGGAAGAATTTATAAATTAAAAATCCAAGGGTCTTGTCATGTAGACGGTAGGGTGGGAGAGGAACAGGGTCTAGAAACCAGTAAGCTCTCAGATCTATACTCCTGTGGTCCTCCTTTGTGCTTTGAGCCATACTTAAGTTTAGGCTAGAATATCTGGTGTCCCCACCTTGTGTTTTCCCTCTTGAAAATTACATGAATAACGTATAACTAAATCATGAAATACGTATTTTGCAGAACTAGAATTCAAGTGACAGAAATAATAAAGTATCCATTAAAAACTGATGAAATTGAGCCGATTTTTTTAATATACCTATATTTGACCCCTTAAAGATTTCTAGGACAGAATTCCAAAACTCTTGTTTCTATATATGTGCATTCGGTTGGGAAACCTAGTGCACCTTACTAGCCAAAATTAATGCATTCAAAATTGAATTCATGCACTTTTTATTAAAGAGCTAAATTTAAATCTCTATGGTAACTACTGCAATAAATGTGCAACATCTTAAGCTATGATTATACTGTCACACTTAGTGATGTCTATCTTAAGTACATGACTACCAATCGTTTAACTGTTGTTCTAGTCAACCAGAAATGTAGTTAAAAAAGGAAACCAATTATGACATTATTTAAATAAGGCTGACTGATTTCAGCAATAACATTCTAGATACTAGGGATGATTCTTTTGAAGGTGTGAAATAATGTGGAGGGAGGACTTCGATCCAACTGTTCAGAATTTGAGTATTAAGTACCAGTAAAACTGAATTTTAAGTATCATTTAAAAGATACTTGTAAATCTTTTTTTTAATTTTATGAAGTTTATTTTATTTTATTTGGTAGTTATAGATTTTTAATGTGTAATTTTTAAATTACCCTTAAAAAATAAATCCAAATTAACAGTCTTACTACATCTGCAAAAATTCAAACTTGATGAATTAAAAATCTTTAAGATCCTTTATAATCAAACCAGCCACTGGTTTACACTGCAAATAGGATAAAATTGAAATCAAAGTTTTAGTGTAGAATTATTCGCACTTCTTGAATGCTAAAATATGTTTCTGCATTAACTGTTCTCATTATCAAAGGTTCGATTACATTTTTCTACTCATTTCATTACTTGACAATCCAGGAACATGCAATTCTAGTTTTTTGGTTTTTTTCTCTATTAATTGGTCACCCAAATTCTTTGTGTTTATATTTAAATCCTGTATTTTCACTGGCCAACTAATTTTATGTTCTGTAGTTTTAATTGGTCAAACAAAGCTATTGGGGTTCGAACAATGATCATACCTTCTATAACTCTTGAATTAACATAAGAAGATATAAATAAATTGTTCAAGGGAAAAGTGTCCCACAGAAATTCTATAATGATGTATCTGGACAGTGATTAGGACTGATGGGAGACTCGCTCCTTGATCATTTCTCTGACCCTGCAAGAGAAAACCCCAGAACTACAAACTTTCTTTTTATAGTTGGAGAACAGAATAGAAACTCTTGGTTCTTTAAGGTCATGGAAAGTTAAAGACGTACCTGAAGGAGTTGGAAATGTGTTGCAGTGTCAAGTATAAGGAAGGTGACAGATTTGAGAGTTAGCTTTACAGAATTTATAATTAAATGAGCGTGTGAGAATCGATGAGTTTGCCAAGAGAGAAAATAGGGAGAGCAGAATAGCAAGGCATGTCCTTAGGTGGCACCTACATTTAGGGGTGGGAGAAAACAAGAGAAACTGAATGCTAAGTCAAGGCTGTCAGAGAAGAACAAATATATACCACAGAAACTTCGAAAGTTATGGTGATTGTCAACAGTGTCAAATGCTACAAAGAAGCAAGAGAGAATAATGAAAGCTCGTAAAAAGCTTTATGAGCGGTTGCAGGTGATAGAATCAAGATACTAGAATATAAGATGTGAAGAAAATTGGATTCTGAAGATATGTAGAGAAAAAGAAAAACTCTAAGAAGTTTCTGAGTAAGTAGGAAAGAAAACACATAGTAACTTGAAGGGTAAATATGATCAAATGAATGATTTTATATTTGCTATTCTTTTATTTTGTCATAGGGGGTAAGATAAAATGTAAGCTGATAGGGAGGATTATTAGAAAAAGTCAGTGATACTGAAAAAGAAAGAGGAAGGCACAATTGATGAGATAAATACTTGCAGGTGCTGAAAGAATATTATAGATACTAAAGGACATCTGTGCAACACTTTCTAGTTTGTACCAGTTTTACATCCATCATTTTCCTGTGTCCTTACCAGAACACTGCGGGTGAGTTGTCATTACTGTCTTACTCTCTAAATAATGGTTTTGAATTTCAAAGAAACTAAGTCATGTGGCTGGAAATTGGCAGGGATGAACATCAGCCCCATGTCCTCTCCCAGTCCAGTCCTCCTCTATTTTGAGTTCAGGATCCTAAGCACAGGATTTAATTTTGAAGAGAAGAATTGCCTTGTTTTCCTCAAGAAGAAACTAAGGCAATATGAGATGTTTCAAGGTAGAAATGCACAGAAAGTCAGGTCACCTGTTCTTAAATTCAAAAAAAGTAGAAAGCCAGAAATTCTTCACAGAGAAGATGGTGCTGATATCGAGCTATGACAGGAGGAGCAAGTTTGGGATAAAACACATCTTCTTTAGCAAGCATTTTAACGAGCGTTGATGTTCTCTATTAAACAACCTTTAAATGTCACAAGAAGGACATTTTGCGATTCTAAAGAAACAGGGACCAGAAACTTATCTTCACTGTGCTTAAACATTGTGTCTGGACAAACCAACTTTACCCACACTCTCCTTGTTGTGAGTGAGTGCTAAACGTGGCTATTTTTGTGGTTACTTCTTCACTCTTCTTTTAAAGTATGATATAGCCTACATAGACTACTACCAATTTATTTTTAAAAGATCAAAAACTATCAAAGTAGAGTATTATTTTCCTTCACAGTGGGTCTTACGGGTATTTGTAATGAGTGCTGGAGGTCAATAAGGATATTTTTATATGTTTCACATTTATCTCACTAAGCATTTTATGGCAAAAAAAAAAAAAGATGCCTGTAAGATGATTTTTAGAAAGGAATCATAGTTTTCCATTGATAGCATTAGAGCTTTATATGGGCTCCCTAGGGAAAGTATTTATCTGAAGCAAAACTTATAGCTTCCTATAAAAATGTCTCAGGTCCTTGACAAGAAACAAAATGTCTCTAGCTGACTAAAAACTAGGAAAAGAAAATTCTGTCCATGAAGGGATTACTGTTAGGATAAGTACTTCTTAAAACAGTTCTTTTCTTGTAGGCATGAGAGACTACTCTTCAACTGTCAGATGCAAATTGATGACTGGATTTTAATATGCCCAATACTAACAGTCACAACTAGAGGGCTGTGAGCTACTTGAAGACAGAGAGCCATGCTTTATTATTCTTCCTCTGTGCCCCAGAGCCCAGCGTGGTGCTTGACACAAACTTAATGGCTAGTATATATTTGCCGAATAGACAGCGGCCAAGGCCTGGAGAAAAATGCTTGAGAGGGGAGAGGTCGTTTCCTCCACTCAAGTTTATCCTGGGCCTTACATTTGAAAAGCATTTGACCACTTTACAATTTGTACAGGAAATTTCATTTAAACTAAAATGCTGTGGCCACAGTCAGGTGAGATGGACATTCATAGATGGAGAGATCGAGTAACTGAAGGATAACTCTTTCTGAGGTACCAAGTTTTCTTTCCTTCCACCATCCAAGTTCTTTGTAAGTACCTCTGGCATCTGTAAGAGAGCAGGAGCTGTTGTCACATGCTGCAGCTGGGTACCCAGGTGGTCTGCTGATATTCAGAGAGGACTGTTCTGGCATGAATTCTAGGGCAGCGTCTCGCAGCTGTCGTGAGCTGCTCTGTGGCTAGAAGCAGCAGATGTTACTGGTATCTGACAGATCATCAGACATGGGAGGACACCAATGTGAAATGCAAAATATCTGACCCAAATATCATTTAATAAATCACAGATCCTTTCCATCCAGTTCTCAAAAATCTCATCTACATAACAGTTTTTTCACATTCACGATTTATTCATAGGATGAATTGTACCATGAGGAAAGCACAAATTCCAATAATTCTACTTTTGTCTTAGTTAATATTCCCCTAAAATACGCTAAAAATACTTCCAAAGCCTCTGGTATTTATCACACTTTAAAATTATTGATAATTGAAAGATGAAAAAGTATGACTGCCTCACATATTATTTCTCTTGCTCTTTTTTATGAATTATCTGCTTGCACCAATCTATGCTAATATAAAAAGCAATACTTTTTTGTAAATATGAAAAGCTAGATACTAATTTTCTTAAGCAGACCCACCTTATATTATGTAGCATTTGCAATATCCGGTAGGCTGCGTTATGTTCTTCATTTCTTGCCTGCTGTACTCATACATGTCATTTAAGCGGAAGATGGAAGATTTGCCATAACACAGTCAGGTTCTAAAGGAGAAGTGGGAATTTCTTCAATATCAGCAGTCCTGATAAGATGTGGAATAATGACAAGTAACAATTCTCCTGACGCCAAGAAATACAGTAGCTATAATGTGTGGTAATTCTGAAGGTCAGAAAGCTCCAAGGCAAAGAAGGTCATTGAGAGGCAAAAGTGATAGATAGTAGAATGTACATTATAAAATGTTGGGGTGTGTGTGTGTGTGTGTGTGTGTGTATATATATATATACACACACACACACACACATATATATATATATATATATATATATATATGTATATATACATATATATATATATATGCGGTATCTCCACTATGCATTTTAACTGCCAGGAATGGGTGTTTGTATTTGAGGACAGTGGGACAAGAGGTTAAAAAGATCCTGTCTGTGACCTCTCCGACCTCACCATACCTCTGATACCCACTGGTTCATATGCAGCCTGTCTCAGTTCCATCTCAAAACATTGCCCCCACTTCAAACCACACTCAGTATAAGCACACCTTTCTATTCTGCTCTATTTTCTTTTTCTCTGCCTTCCTTGTACTCTCATACTCCTCCCTCCCACCCCTAATTCCCAAGAGTAATTTGCTAAATTTTTTTTTTTTTTAGATTTTATTTATTTATTTGACAGAGAGACAGCCAGCGAGAGAGGGAACACAAGCAGGGGGAGTGGGAGAGGAAGAAGCAGGCTCATAGCGGAGGAGCCTGATGTGGGGCTCGATCCCATAACGCCGGGATCACGCCCTGAGCCGAAGGCAGACACTTAACGACTGTGCCACCCAGGCGCCCCCCATTTGCTAAATCTTGGGCAAAGCGAAAAGATAAAGCTGGATTGGGAGACTTTCCTTAAAGAAATTTACTTCAGAATTAATATGTGAGGTTCTGTAGAAAATGAGTAGGTATAAAAGGGTTTGTTTCAAACTCGGGGGTTTCGGGAAATTCATTTCTAAGTTGAAAAGAGATCACAGATTCAAGATGCCCAAGGATGAAAAGAACTTTGGAAGGGAAAGTACCTGATAACTGATTATTTTAGTAGCAGGTTGATGGGATATATGAGATAGTATAATTTGACTCAGGATTGCCTGTATTTCATGCCAATATGAAAATAAAATCTTCAAATTACTCTAATGTATGGTGATTTCCTGAAAATTATCATTCTCTGAGAAAACAAGAGTACCTTTGTGATTTCCCTTTTTTTATAACATTTGTGACCTTTCTAAAAGAGGAAACTTCCAAATCTGAGGGGGAAAAAACACATTGATTGCCTCGTAACTTTTACAGTGTTATCTCTTTCATACTTTCTCTTGTTCAGAGAATAATATCTACACAACACATACTTCAAATACAGCTTAAGTCAAATCAGCATACCTAAGTAGGAAAATGTTGATTAAATTTTGGAGAGATATATTATTCCTATCTAAAAATCTTATATCTAGGGGTGTCTGGGTGGCTCAGTCGGTTAAGTGTCTGCCTTCGGCTCAGGTCATGATCTCAGGGTCCTGGGATCTAGCCCTGCATTGGGCTCCCTGCTCAGCAAGGAGTCTGCTTCTCCTTCTCCCTTTCCCTCTCCCTCTGAGTGCACGCTCTCTCTCTCTCAGATAAATAAATAAAATCTTTAAAATAAAAATAAAAATCTGATATTTAAAAGTGGTCGTACGCTCCATGTAAAGAGATCAATCTAAATCCTAGAAACCTGGAAGAAAATGTAGCCATTATCAACTTCAACTCTTCTTCTTTTACATATGAATTTTCTGAGGACTCTCAAGATTAAGTGATTTATTCCAAATTCTACAATCCATGTGTGTTTATTTCAGGTCAAGAATACAGTTTTCCAATTTCAAATCTGGTGCTTTTTCATTTCATCCAAAATAACTATTTTTGTTTTAAGCATTAAATTATCAAGTACTGGATACGTTCCCTGGGCAGGTTGACTCTGATTTCTTGCAACTCAGATATACACTTAAAGGCCACAGCAGCTTCATGTACAAGAGTCTTTATCTTGAGATGTTACAATATCAGAAGTGACCCCAGCTCTAGAGTCCCCTTCCAGATCACATGAATCTCCCCAATTACATTTTGAAGTGAAAATGAGGTCAGCAGTCAATTAAAGAAGACATTCCTCCAATCAAAACTATGAGGAATAACTGGCAAATTTCATGTCAAGAATAAACAGAAATGTCTACTAAACCCCTTATACCTGCGCCTTTTAATTAATGATTTCTATGTCTCTTTTGTTTGTGCCAACCCACTAAGGACATAGTGCCTTCAGGTTCTCAATGAACTCTCTTTTAGACTTTGTTTCAGTTGTAAGAATTAAAAAGATTTGTCATCAGTCTACTTGACTATGTATAAACAAAATGGAGGGTTGAAGTGTTGAGAGGGGTTATTTGAAACAAACAATAAGTAGAATGAAATATTGGGAAAATTGAGTAATCATTTTCTTGTTTCAGGTTTCCCTTTGCTAGCACTGAAAAAAAAAATAATCACTTTTGTTTCTAATTCCATCTTATGGTAGACACATTTTCTGTATGCTGTGTAATTTTCCAGATTTCCCTGTATTAATATTAATAGATTAATAAGTCAGTCGATATGTATTGAACATAAATACCAGCTATACATTTTTTAAACCTTGCAAACCCTGATTAAATGGTGTATTTAAGTTCTGATTTTTTTCCCTATGTGCAAATTATGCCAATTTCGTAAAGTAAAACACGGGATGATGAAATTCAGTTTTACAAAGTAAATTTTAATTTCACGTGATGATGAAATTCAGTTTCATAAAGTGAAACGTGATGCTTTTCTCAAAGACATAATGTGGTTGGGGAGATAAGATTAATATATGTAAATAGTATGTATATACAAACAAATATACATGCACATAAATATGTATGTATGTATATATATTATACACACACACACACTCAAACGTGTGCACATACGCACAAGAACATTTTACGAGATGACTATATAGAACTGGGAGCTGCCTGGGGTGAGGTGGTAAGTAGCTATTGCTATGAGTCAGTAGAAACTTGAGATCCATGAAAGCTGGCAGAGTTAAGAACTGTTTACCAGAAGAAAATATATGTTGGGCCCAATAGAGAAAACATAGATAAGGGAAAGCACATACATTAATTCTTAATCTTCAATCCCCTTATTATATCAAGTTATTACATTCCTCTGTTTCCATTCCCATCACTATCATCATTTTCCTAGATTATTGAGATAACCTCTTTAATAAATCTTTCCTATTTGCTCCATTTTGATCCATTTTTCACATAAAGGCAAAGTATCTTTATGCGCACTGATCTGCCTCCATCCTCACCAACAACCCTCTGAGGTCGATTCTGCTAGTCTCCTGTTATTACCTGAAACCCGAAGCACAGAAAGATGAAGTCACCAAGTGCACCCTGCTAGTAAGTGGCAGAGCCAGGATTCGACCTCAGGAGCTAGAGCCTGTACCACCAGAACCATTGCGCTATGTGGCCTCTACGGTATATTGTTGTTGTTGTCATTAAGGCCATATTAAACAGCGACTCCATGCCAGAGATAGTATGTGTGTGGGTTGGCGGTGGGGGCATAAAGATTAGTATAAAAACAGGCAGCTGCATGAATTTGGCACAACAGCTGTAAAATTAGAAATAGGAGCACTAGAACTGAGATTGCAGACTTGGAGCTTATGAAGTTTATGAACCTTAATTAAAATGTCACTGATGTAGGTGCCAAAAAACATGAAAAGAATAATGTATGTTAGTTAATTGTCTTCTAGCTGGGGGAAGAAAATCAGATAGATAATCAAATGAGCAATGGGCATTTTACATTTTGATTAATAACCTTCTCCATCATCAAAAGACTCTGATAAAAATATCTGGGGAAAAAAAAAAAAGTAGCTGGCCAGCTTCAATCCTCTGTGGGTAAAAGGACGGTTTGTATTTCATACATCGTGAAATTTACTTGAGAGAGCTACAATATACAAATATTAATCTGTCGGAAGCCTGGAAAATAACAATCAGATATGCTCAGTGATACAAAGTAATTCGGACATCACATGCTCATGCGGATGAGACATCATGTTTTATTCAGTTTATGCTGTTTGTTCAGACACTGTAAGATAATTTCAGAGAACAAAATGTAGTGTTCTAATTGGAAACTAATTGGCTATTCTTTTAAACTCAGCACTGTACCTAAACCCTTGGATGTTAATACTGCAATTCCAATAAGAGGCAAAACTTACCAAGTTTAAACAAAATATTTTTTAAGAAGCAACAATAAGCTAATTCACTACAGATGCTGGTTTCCCTCAACAACAGTAAAAGTCAAGTAATATACAGATAACATTTTACTTCTTCCCATAGGAAGTGTCAGGCACAAAGCTTGATATACGCTTATCTTATTAGGGTCTTAGGAAGTAGTTGTTAAATCCCTATCTTTGGGAGGGACAATTAAGGCCTTGAAGACTTAAGTTTCACAAGTATGCACAGACAGTAAGTGACAGAACTACTAGAAAAACTCTACTTGCTTATTTGTAAGCCCAGGTTCTTAATGACCGTGTCCTATTCTTCCTTCTTTCTTTTCTTCTTTGATTCCTTTCTTCCATTTTTCACAAATATTTATTGAAGGTACACTAAGGAAAAATATCATGGTAGTTATTGGGGTCTCCGCGCAGTTCGAGTTCTTCCTACCGTAATATTTAACCATATAGTTTTCTGGAAACTCTATGTCTGAATTACTTCACTTTACTGAAGTGTCTCCCAAGTACAGAGTAACTATTTGGTCATTTGATCAATTAGATGTTTTATTTTTACTTTAACTAACTGGGTATTATGACCAGATATCAGCCTAATTCACGCATAATGTGATAGATATGCATAATGTTATGCATTCCTACCTTGATCTTTTCATTTTCATGCAAATTTTGAGGAGAGGCTTTCCCTGGGTGATGCACTGTGAGTGTTAATCCACACAGTCTATGAGCACTGATGGCCATGGGAGAAGTGCTCACATTATTCAGGAGTCAGTAGGCTATGGCTCACAAGCAAAGCATGGGCCAGTAGTCACGGAGTCATGGAACAGTTACCTCTACCTATGCTGCCGCTCCTGAATATGCTTCAGAACCACCTCCGTCTGTGAGATCAGTCAGGGCCAACTTTGCTTTCTGTCTTGTAAGTCAGCAGCCATTACTGCATTATGCCTGTAATGTGCACACGAAGTCTTACCGCAGGTTAGCATGATAACCAAACATCAGTGCTTGCATGTACCTTTACCTTTGCCTATTAGGCGGGAAAGGAGAGAGACCACTGGAACTCGATTTGGGAATGTTTTCGAAGTAAGGATCCTTCTTTGTGTGTACATCTTTGGGACAGAGAACCCATAAGCCTACAAACCAGGGTAGGGCCAAGAAGTAACAGAGTGGAAATAAAGTGCCCTCACTTACCCAACCACAGTGCTAATCCATATTTGCAAAAAGGCAAGTTGTGAACTCAGAAGACAGTTGTCAGTCCTGGTTTATATGCAACAGGGTTTATTGTACAGTCTAAATTTAGAGAAGCACTTACTTAAAATGATTTTTTTTTTCTCCAATCATTGTAGAACACTCTGAGTATTCCTTTCCAATCCTGATGTCATTTAGGATATACTCAATAGCTTTCTAGCCACTTTCAGTTATTAAAAATAGCAGTGATGTTCAGTTTAAAGCTTTGGTTTCATAAGCAGTGCATGCCTCAAATTCTCTTCTCTCCCCAGGCCCATGTTGACAGAAGCACTTAGAAGGGGGAAGGCAGGCTTTACGGGGTTCCCATGCCCCCAGTTTATGTCAAATAGGAGGGCTACAGAAATGTCAGGTCTCATCTGATTTCATGTTTTATGATGGCTGCCTGCTCTTAGCTCAGTTTGGTTCCTCTTGCTACTAGTGGCCTCCATCCGTGAATCTTCTATACACGGTTTCACTGTTTTCTCAGAAGTGTTCTCAGCCTCACCTTGTATGGTTTTGCAGAGGGTTTAAAACTTAGCCTCTCTCTCACCCTCTATGGTCTCCAACTGTCTTTCTCAATGTTACATCTCCTTGCTGACCTGCCAGATTGCTAGTCTCACAGCTCATTTTCCCTCTTCTCTATTCCATGATCTATAGAGTTTGGGAACCACTAAAGTCCTGTCCCATCGTCTTCTAGGACTGCTCCTTCCCAGGATTACTATGTCACTGGACCTACCAATTCTGCTGCAACAAGCTGTCCAGTATACCCCAGCCCACCTTCAGGATTCTCTAGGACAGAAGTTTCCTGTTTTACTAGGATCACATTTTTCCTTACACTTGAGGCTTTCCCACAGTCTCACTCACTACATTCTGTTGTGTTGTGATGGTAATACCTGGGTAGTCTGCTGATTTTACTGCTCGGCAAGTATCCAACAGGGAGTGAAATGCCAGTCTCTCCTTCTTCACTCACGTAGTTCCTCTGTATGAATTGGGTGAAGGAAGAAAGCTCTTCATTCATGCCTAATCCATAGAAGAGGAGTGGGAGCTCTACCCACTAACACTGCCCAATGAAGAGAATATCTGAAATTCCCTCTCAAGTGAAACATGTCATGTGCTATTTCTTCTGAATCTAGGGCACTTTGCTGAATGGCCTGGTCACAGTACAAATACCTCAGTATTTACTAAATCATGTTTTCAAGAGAGAGATCATGTGAATTTGACTAAATGGTTACTTTAGTAACATTAAAAATTAAGATTGTATCATTTAGCAACTTGGTTTGGCATAAGCCATCAACCATTTCTAATATTTATTTGTTGTGCTGTGACCTCCAAAGAACTTCCTCAATTCCCAAAGCGTGTGAAGTAACAGTGGCATTTCATTTTACTAGCCTACTCTGCTTAGTCTGATACTAAAAGTATTTCCTTCTTAAATGCTGTTTAAAACCTCTTCAAAATTTGTCTGCTTAAATCTCATCATTCTGCCAGGGATGGCTTTTTTTTAAATATTACTTTTGATGGTTAATTTTGAGTTATTCATTCTTCCATTCAACCAACGTGCTGTGACATCTCTTGTGTAAGGAGCGCTGGGCTTGGCTGGGGGTACTGGGAGGTGGGGGTAACCAGATAGCTCCACTGCCCTTTTAGAGTCAACTTTCTAGTTGGGGAAAAAAGTGCAAGCCAAACAAACACATAAATTACAGATTGTGATCAGCAAAGAAGGAAATAAACAGGGTGCTCGTGCAGAAAATAATTGGAGTGGGACACTTTAAATATGGAAATGAGGGAAGAACTCTCTGATGCAGTGATGTTTTGGCTCAGAGGAGAAGTATGGGAAAGAAGCCCTCAGATGCAGGGCAGACAGAATTGTATTCCACGTTATAGGGAACTTGTTGAGGCTTTGGTGTGTGAGAGAGTATGTGAGTTGTTATTCTAGGAAATGGCAGAGGGCCAATATCAGCAGTGCTCATTGACAGAGGGAAAGAATCACGTAGGGTCTGCAAGGCCCTGCTAAAGGATTTTGTTTATATTCACAGTTCAGTAAGAAACCACGGAAGTATTTAAACATGGAAATAAAATGAAATAATTAAATTTTTAAAAGACCACTGTGCTTTCTCAGTACAAAACAAATTATAGGAGAGCAACAGTGAGCACAGCAAGACAATTAAGAGTCTGTTGCAACTGACCCACGAGAGATGTTGGTGATTAGGACAAGGATGGTGGTGGAGAGAAAGAGAGAGATGGATATACAGAGAATTAATTTTATAGATAGCAAAGCCAGGATTTGTTAAAAGATTGAATATAAGTGATGAGGGGAAAAAAGGAGAAGTCAATAATGACTTCTAGTGTTTAGCAAGGGGGAGGGCCTTCTCTTTTCTTTTTAATTTTTCTTTCTTGTTGGTTTTTAGTTTTGGGGGTTTGTTTGTGTGTTTTTGATTAACCATCAGAGTTAGTGGTGGCACCATTTACTGATGATTACAAGGACTAAAAGAAAGTAAGACCTGGCTGGCAGGGCTAGGATGAATCAGCAGTTCCGCAACAGACATGTTTATTTAGGTGTATCTGAGACATGCAAGGGCACATATAAGCAGATGTTTGGATACACAAGTGTGGATCCCAGAAGAGAGGTCTGGACTGAGATGTCACTGTTGAGGTTGTGAGTATTCAGATCACATGCAAATAGCAGGATGAATAAGACCACCTGGAGAATGAAAAAAGGAAGGTAGGAAGGTAGAGGCTAACATTTAAATATAAATTTAGGGTGAAAAACATATAAACAGTGAAGTACAGGGAGGAAAAGCAAGATAATCCAAGAAAGAAGTCTACTAGATATTTATTAAGGGAAAATGTGTGTTTTTCACCTTGGCAATTTGGGGGAGCTGCAAAAAGAAACAGCATTTCATTATGAGGAAGAGAAACAACATATATCCATAAAAATTTTATGTTAATTTACAGTATGGGGAAACAGAGACATGAGTTACTTTGAACCAAGAGAATATGGACCAAGGGAAGAACTTTTTGTTGTGTTTGTAATCTTTTTACTTGTTTATCTATTTTAAAAAACTATTTAATAGATAGGAGATTTTAGAAGATATTATGTGAAGGTAAAACATAATCTAGTAATGAGCAAAATTATTGATGTTTCTGGAGAAAATCAAAAGAAGAACCAGACTAGCAAAGTTCTCAAGATCGACTTAAGCATATGGTTTAGACTGACATTCAAGTATTGGTTAATATTTAATAGAAGGATCAACTTCCTCCATTTTAATGGAATGGAAGAATGTAAGGATTGCATAATTCCAAGAAGGTTTATAGATTTAATGCTACAAAGATGAGAGAGTTACCAATCAATTAAATACTCTGATTATTTAAGAATACTCTGTCCTGTCTTTTGAGGATAATAGTGAATTCCATTCTTTTGTATTTCATTTATATTTTATACTTACATTTTAGTGTTAGGTTGAAACTTCTTTACTGTTCACATTATGCTGTTTAAACAATTAGGAAATGAGAAAGAGTAGATTGCACATGTAATGCACAAGCCAGTGTTGATGAATATAGCTTGTTACTGAGCATCTTCCATCTTCTGATAAAAATGAATGTCTCTTCCTGCTACCCAAGCCCAAGGACAACCCTCTTCTAAGATGAATATTGCTTGAGAGGTCAACTGGAGAAAACTTTATCTTTCAAAATAAGCAATTCTCCTTGAAAGAAGAACAATGTGGGGCGCCTGGGTGGCTCAGTTGTTAAGCGTCTGCCTTCGGCTCAGGTCGTGATCCCAGGGTCCTGGAATCGAGCCCCGTGTCGGGCTCCCTGCTCAGCAGGAAGCCTCTTCTCCCTCTCCCTCTCCCTCTGCTTGTGTTCCCTCTCTCGCTGTCTCTCTCTCTGTCAAATAAATAAAATCTTAAAAAAAAAAAAGAACAATGTTAGTTACAGTATAAAATCTAATCCTTCCAACTCCATATAGCAATAACTATGGCTCTTGTTTATTGGGATAAGCAACCTGTAGCACATATGCGAAGTTACATGCATGTAATAGACATATATATGAGTGTGTGTTATATGTGTGTATATCTGTATATACACATGGCACATACACATATGCTATTAGTATAACCTGTGGCTTAACAATGTAATTTTATAGAAATAAATGTGTTTGGGATATTTAATAACTAGCCTCAACCACACAGTAAATCCAGGACACCAAGAAGGATGTGACACATGCTTTCTAAGAGTTTATAGTTTTAAAGGAGAGATAGTGAAGTAAACAATTGCTTACAAGACAGTGTAATCAGTTCTTCATGAAAGAATGTTTAAAGGAGCGTCTGGATGACTCAATTGGCTAAGCACCAGACTCTTGGTTTCAGCTCAGGTCATGATCTTATGGATCATTGGATCCAGCACCAAGCTGGGCTCTGCACTTAATGGAGAGTCTGCTTGAGGATTCTCTTGCTCTACCCCTGCCCCCACTTGTGTGTGCTCTCTCTCTCTCAAACAAATAAGTAAGTCTTAAAAAAATAAAAAAGGATGTTTAAAGTACAAAAGTCACAAAATACTAAACCTGTCCACATAGCTTCCTAGAAGAAATGACTTGGAGACATGGAGACAGATTTTGAAGGACGCATACATGTTGAGCAGATATAAAGGAGTCCTAGCACATTTTAATAAGAATGATGTATCCAAAGGTGTAAGACACAGGGGATATAGGACAGCTGAGAATTAATGGTCATTTAAAATTGCAGATGAATGGAGTATAATTGGTTTTTCTCCAAATCAAATTTAGTTATTTACCATGGCATTAACATGTACAAATTCATTAAATCATAGCAGATTTTAGATACTAAATATCTATTAAATAGCGATTAAATTAACTACTGGGAACTGAAAATTTGGTAGTCTGATAAAGGCACATGAAAAAATAAATGCATTTTATTTCCACAAATCCAATGCTACAATATTTACATAGATCAAGCTATTCTAAATCAGAATTTTTTGCCAAGCTGAGTATACCAATTCTAAATTTTGCGTCCATCCAATGTTTGCTTGAACTGTGTGAACTCTAAAGATTTGGCCTTTGTTAGCCTCAGTTTCTTGTCAGACAATATTACTGCATTATTTGCAATGATTGTGATAGAACAATTGCTCCTTTTCCCAGATTTGGCAATGTGGAGGCTCTCTGGAGATTGTGACTTGCTCCCACGTTGGTCACGTTTTTCGGAAGGCAACTCCCTACACTTTCCCTGGTGGCACTGGTCATGTCATCAACAAGAACAACAGGAGACTGGCAGAAGTTTGGATGGATGAATTCAAAGATTTCTTCTATATCATATCACCAGGTAAACATGATTTCTTCCTCTGCAGGGGAAAGTAAAATTTAAACACGCTGAATATGTGTTTCATTATTGCTACTATTCTACTGGTTTAAATAAAATGTTTATCACCATAATCTTGCAGGAAATCGTGTTTGAGAAAGTTGTACTATGAAGTCATTTTTCTTCTAAAGTGAGGAAGACTACACTTATCTCAAATGCCTAAACGTTCTTTTTTTTTTTCTTTGTTTCTTTCTTGGCACAAGATTTATGCTAGAAAAGTGGAGTAAGCAGTACACAGAGAGATCCAAATTTAGTTAATATGTATTAGCTCAATTTAAGAAAAACCGTTTTTTTAAGGAGAAGTAAGCCTATATTTCCTTGTTTCACCAATAAAGCTGGCTGGGTTGGTAAGAAATTTTGTTAATGTTTAAACAGAGATGTTTTCTATTGCCTAAATGATTTCCTGAAGATACAGAATGGCAAATTATTCACATAGTAAAATTTGTATTTTTAAAGAGTATTAAATGACACAGTGAATTACTCATTAATTGATATGTGGAAAAGCATAATATAATAAAATATTACCCGACTTTAGTTACAGGGAGTAGATACAGAAATAGAAGTAAAGGTAAACTATCACTGCCTAGTGGGACTGTGAGTAATTTCATTATTTTCCTTATACTTTTCTAAATTAAAAAAAAAAAAAACATACTATTTATTTTTAAAAATTTATTTTAAAAGAATTTAAAAGGAAAATAAATTTTAATAAAGAATTTTTAACATTTTTAAAGAATTAAAAAAGAAAAAAATAATGGTGAGAAAATTCATACCCGAGTGCTGTTATTATGAATGATCTCAGTTTTATAATTTTCTAGAATTTTTCCAACGTATTACTTATTTAAAAAAAAAAATAACCTCTGAGACATTACATTGTTTTTTAAGGAAATAAGACGTTATGAGAAGCTACAAACAAGAAGACACAGGGGCCTTCAAGATCTCAAAGTTTAGACAAAGAGACCAAGTCATAAATTAATACAATAGGAATTCAGCTGTATTGATAAAATAATTTTTAAAGTTCTATTTTGATATTTTATGTTTAGGCCATGTGGTCATCAATGACATGATTATGTAACCCACAAGAACAACAAAAATTCATGCTCACCTCTTCTTTTTTACGTTAAAATCCATTACATGGTTTGGAAAAACTAGTTTGGGTTCTAACTGACATGCTCTGATTTCTGAAAGTGTATATATGAGGCTGTGAAAACTCTTCTTTTATAGAAAAGGAGGCAATAAGCAGTATGAACTTTCTTATTAAGATCCATTATTACTATAGGAAAGAAAAATAAGGACAATGCATGTGTAAATGTGTGTTTAGGTGAAGGATTTTTTTCATATGTTTTCAAGCTTCTTCTATGTCAAGAAGCTATTGTCAGAAACACTGTTTCACGCATAGATGTATTTCTCTTCATAGTAGAAAGCCAGTCCAGATATTCACAGAGTTGAGTTCGGCAAAAGCATGTAAAATTCGTAGCAAGGCAGTGACATTTATATAACCTTTTCATTTTCTTTTGATAATACTTTCTGAATTCAAATCATTACTTGTAGAAATACATAAGCTCAAATATGAAGAAAGGAATAATGGAAGAAAGAAATGTGTTATATGTGATTATATACAACTTATATTCAGGAATGTAAGTAATTGAGAATAATTACCACCATGTGTATTATATCTACTCATGATGAATATTTTTTGTAAAAAGTGATGTGCTAGTCTTTTGTATAATTTCCCATGGAGTGAAAAAGGCAGATAAATGGTAGAACCATTTCTCGAAGTGTAATGAAATGACAGGCTTTAGAGTTTAAAGGGTGAAAAGGAACACTTGCTATCTGGAACTATTGACTTTATGTTGCTCAACAGGGACTGTTTGTATATTCTGGAAAGTGTAGTTCTTATGTTACAGTAAATATCATTTAGAAGCCGATTATTCTTATGAGATGGACTCATTTAAATCTGGAAAGGTATTTTGGAAAGCAGAAAAAGGACATTTGGGGAATATGCTGAAAATATGTAGGAACTTCCTTAGGGGCATTTATGTTTCTGTATGTCTCAGAGACTGTCAGCATTGTTGAGTGTGGGACTTGCCTGCCGCAGCATGGGCAAACAGGAACAACCAAAAACACAAAACAATAAATTGCTCCTCAGTGGAAAAGGAAAGGAAGTAAGCTGGAAACTAGAGCTAGACTTCAAAAACAATGCTAGCCCTGGGCAGCTTTCAGATCATCCAAAAATAGATAAAATGGGTTGTATTAGGAAATCAGGAATCTGTCACTTGTATGGTATTGAGCATTTTTTGAGTCAATAACTATTTTAGTCATTACTGATGGTTTCTGATACTCTTCTAATCAAAATCATGGATTTCTTTGCTATCATCTAGAATTGTTGGGATTCTATTCTTCATTGCCTTGAGTAACAGGAAAGCTTGTAAAGAGAGTAGTTGGTGTACAGGCATGGTAGGGGGATCTACATTTAGACTTACATCCTTTGCTGTAATATACATAGACACACTCAAACACACACATGTATTTATGAAAAACTCCAAAGAGCTTATATTGAGTTCTGTTTAATTCTCCAGAACTGAAATTGTAATTCTTTCTAGAAGGACCTCCACGTATCTGTTACTTTGCCCAAGATGTTGGGCATCTTTTATGAGGAGACTCCCATTTTTACACCAGGGCTTCTATTACAGAATCCTATTCTCCCCTTATGCAGCTGCTCAAAATGAGATCTTTAAGTCCCGAGCCTTTATGAATTGAATTCTGACAACTTTGCTTCCTTTCAATATATAAATAAAATACTATAAAATTGTACTTACCTACTTGGTAAGTAGTTTGGTTTCTGCTTCAGCTGTGTCCTGAAAAAAGTGGGTATTTTTTCTCTCTCAAAAGTGTATTCCCTGCAGTTTTGATATCATGGCCAATCCATTAGTATGGTGCACCATATTGTTTTATGTTTATTATGTGTCTCTATATCTAGAGACTTGTAGTTACAGTGCTTAGCAACTTTCCTGTTACTTTGCAGTCCTTGGAAAAATATGTGTTAATTAATTAGAAAAATCAGTGAATGACTAAACAAATGAATGCATTTTAAAAGGAAGCTATTTATGTTTCTTCTTTTCTACTGAATTTTCCATGATGTCTGGTCTATACCAGGGAGTCTCACAAGAATTGCAGCACATTGTCCCACTTCTCTGATCTAACCCCTGATGAAGGACTCACTGATACGAGAGAGGTGAAAAGTGCTCTTCACATATCTATGATGTCATTCCTCTGTGTTGGCCATCCAAAATGAAGGTCCCATTGGCTCACCCATGTTCTTGGGGTATGATAATTACACCATAATTGTAGGCCCACACAGTAATACAATCTTACCTTCCAGGAGTAATATAAAATCAAACCGACACGATGTAGGTAGACAATAACATTCTGTAGTAGAGCAGCGTAATACAAGAGCCCATAAACTTAAGACAACTTTTACACATGTTGATTTTTATTTTTCTCATGACCCCCATTAATTTAAAGTTACAATGGGATGTATAAATAACCATGTATGTGGATTACCTTTATCTGATTTATTTTTTCAACATATTTACTATACGTCCTAATTGCCTCAGCTATGCCCATTAGCCATTGGCAATATTGATAGAGCTGGCAGAATCTAATTATGTCTCTCAAATGGGTATGTGAATGAAGAGTAGAAATACTTTGAAATAGTGTTGAAGAATACATTTTCAACATTTGTTTAGTTTGCTTTTTGGCTGCCTTTTTTAAGATGCAAATACTATAGCATCATTGATTTTTAAAGCCCTGTAGGCTCTTAAAGTCTGAGGCAGTTTTTACTAGTAATTGGGCTGTTTCGGCTTGAGGCAATCTGATTGTCCTAGCAAATCCTTTGAAATGAAGTGATGTAAGCAGAAACCACTCTTCGCAGAGCACCCCATTATAAATGGCAACAATTTTTCCTGTTGGTCACAGGTAAAAAGCTTAAGAACTTTAAAATAGAGTGTAGTCATAACACTAGCCGTATATTCAAAATGCTGGCTGTTCTGTAAATACTGATTTTCTTTTTGGGGGGAGGTAGATTTCTAACTGTGTATCAATTGACATGGTGATTAGAAGCAGATGTCCTTATATAACCTCCGTTGTTCTTCCTTTTCTTAATGGACAGCTTGTGCTCTTGTTTTGAGCAGAAGAAAAAAAAAAAAAACACAACAAATAGAAAATAGAATTTAAAGATCCCCAAAACATACTTGAAAGGTGTTTGTATGTAACTGGGGAAACAGCTTATTTTCCTTTGGCAATACTGTAGCATTTTGATCTGTATTCCAGATAAACAGAAGCCACACGTTTAGAAACACATCCTTGAACTTATTTTGAAGGTTAACTCTATTTGGTAACCTTTTAAAAATACTTTAGAAAAATCAGTTCATCAAAGTCAGGCTTTGTTAGCAGTGTCTTTGGATCATTATTAAAGTTTAAGACCTATATTCATTTCCATCTCTTGAAATTTTTATCTATGAAATACAAATGTTTTTCAGCATGCTGATTTTTTTTAAAGATAAAATATTTAATAACCAACCCTTTGAGTGTAGGGCCTAATTTCTTTTATAAGTCATAAAAATGTGGTTCCAGGCTGATTTCATAAGCACAGGTTTTGATGTTCCCTGCAAAATCTGCATGATTTTTTTTTTAATAATCCAGGGATATCAGTTTTATTTGGGTTAACGTGAATTCATCTGAAAAGAGTGCAGCAATTCTGAACATAAAGTACATTAGCACCTATGAATTTTGTGCTTTTATTTAATAAACACTTTTTCAGCGACATCAACCATGGTATTACCGAGTGAATATGATATGATGAGGAAGAAATTCTAAATCATTTTAATATGCTACATTGTAATAACATGTAATTCATTTATCTGGCCGAAACCATGAAATGCTAAATGTGGAAGTAAGGGGTGACAGCTGTACTCAATATTGTTGGTGTAATGGACAGACAACTGTTTTTCCTTGCTACGATCAAACACTTTTGAATTCTTCAAGTCATTAGGTCAGTTTTTATCATTGGGATTTTTATTGCTTTTTTATGGGTATTTATTTGTATTTTTTTATGGTAATACTTCCTTGCTTCTGTCTTCATTGGGTAAGTATTTATGAAATTCCAGATCTGTACTTTGCCAGGGAGGGGGATGCAAACACAGAAAAGATGTTGCCTTCGCCTTTAAAAAGAGAACGGTCTACATCATCATATTTAGTTAGTTTAAATGAAAACTGAAATTAAGTGCTTAGTACATGGGGAGCACATTGTCAAGATTTAAAAGAGAGACTGATGTGAACTACCTACATTTTCCTTGATTTCTCCTTCTCACTTACAAGCATCAAAATCAAATGAATCTCTAAGTTCTTTCTAGTCTCCCTCAAGTTTTCTCAAATGCCTTCAGTTATCCTCGTTCTTCCAATCATCCTGCATCCAGAGAAACTCCTGATTATCCTGATGGCGCCTCCAGCCTCAAAGCTTGCCCGCTTTTCACCTACTTTTACCGTATTGCTGGAGGACATTCCTAAAACTAAATTTCATTTGATCTCTCACTTACCTAACAAGCTTTTAATGATTTACCAGAAAGTCAGAAATCTGGAATATGGCCAACACGGCCCTATGTGATCTGGTCCTCACCCAGCCTTCCAGCCCTTCTTCCTATGTTTTCAATCCTAGCTTTCCACGTACCCACCATGTGGAACTATAGTCAGGTCTACAGTTCAGGATGCTGCCTCCAGCTTTTAGGTTTTTGTGTTGTCTAAACTATTATTTGATGCCTTAATAATATCTGATGAGTTAAAGTCTGAGTTTACCTCTGCATAAAGTGCCATCATCATCCATGTGCATTCGTCATTCATGGACCAGGTTTATTTTAGTTTCTTGGGAACTCCAGTGGCTTCCCCTGTTGTAGCAGTTCTGCATTTTTAGAGTATTTCTTCCCTACACTAAGCTATGTGAATAGAGGGACTATATTTGTTTTTGTTTTGTTTCGTTTACTTGGTTGGTTTTGTTTTTAGAGTTCGTTGAGCTCAATTTTGTCTTACTATATTTGTCAGAGGCAAATAAAAGATATGTTTCAGACACAACTGTTGTGTCTCCTCCACCAGATAACCCTCTGTTAAGCATTTGATGTCAGTCCTTCAAATCCTTTTCCTATGTATTTGCATACATATACAGACATATATATATACATATGTTAAGTAAGACCATTTAATAAGTACTATTTTAATTTCTTTTCTATTAACTAGGTAGTATGTCCTATAATGTTTTACCTATAATTCACATAGGATTATATCGTCCCACTTTGCAACTAAATATCATATTGCATGGATATATTAAAACTTATTTAATCATACCAATAATGACAAGCATTTGTCAGGTTTTAGTTATCTGTTATTATAAAAAGTTAACAAGTATTCTTGAAGCAATATCTTTTTGAACCTGACAGGATATTTCTGAAGAACATAGCAGCTTAAGAGAGAGAGTTGGCGGACTGCCTGGATTAATTCAGATCCTCGCTCCACAAAACCCCTCTGTATTTACTTAACCTATCTATACTTAGCTTCCTTACCATAAAATGGGAATTATAATAATAGGGCCTTCCCCGTAAAGTCTTTTGAGACTTAAATGAAAAAAAGATATATAAAGCACTTAGAACAGTGCTTGGCAAATATTGAACACTCAATTAGTGTTAGATATTTGTTATAATTAGTCAGATATATTCACAGAAGTTGATTTATTGGATCAAAGAATATGTACATTTATATTTCGGTAGATTTTTTCAGAAATTCCATCCAAAAAAGACTGTAACCATTATCCCACCAGAACTCTTGATCACTTACAATGTGCTATCACCACTGTAGATTTTCAATACTTTTTATTTTTGCAAACATTGTGTGTACACATGTATGTATATATTTATTTATATTTGCATATAGATTTACATATATATCTAGTTTCTTTTTTCATATTGCTACTAGGAATGAACATCTTTTTTTTTATTACTTGGATTTCTTCTTTTTATTCGGATCATTTGTTCATTTTACTATTGGATAGCTTTGCCCTTTTTTATATCCATCGATCTTTATGTATTCTCGTAACTAATCTTCTGTATGCTATATCCACTGCAAGTGTTTTCTCCCAGACTACTACACATGTTGTAACAGTTGATATACAAAAAGATATCTTAAAAAGGAATTTAATTGTTGAAGTAAAATCTGGCTGGTTTAGCCTTTATAGCTTTAGGGATTATTTTTTGTTAAAACAACGCTGTCCTCACCCCTACTCCAAGCTTGGCAAATTTTAAGTGCTCTAGAGGTGTTTGTTGAGTGATTTAAGTTTGACTTTAGTAAAATGCATGGGAGATTATATATATATATATATATACACATATCTGTATGTGTGTGTGTATATATATATATATATATATGTATTTTTTTTAAGAATTCGGTAATCTCTCTGGGCCATAATATAAGCAGAATGGCACAATCAGATGACTCTCCTTATGGAAAGTATGACTATCTTTATCCATGGAACATAAATAAAAGTATTAGCTTCAACAGTTATATCAACTATAGCTAATCAGCTACAGCAGTTATGATTTTAAATAAATCTATTAAATGATTATATCAGTTCCCATTACAGTAATCTTTCCAAGTATCTTGCATTGTATTCATGGCCCATAAAGTTAATAAACAGATGGTATAAATTATGTTTATTGAATGTTACAAAAATATTGAATTTGAACAGTGAGGGTGGATCATTGTATCCTCAGTCTTCGATTAACAACTCAGAAACTCAATTAACTCCTCAAATGATTTTATCATTACCAAATCTAGGTAGTTTCTACAGTGAATAAATATCACTTAAATTCTACTATAGCTTTATTCACAGAATTATCACTACCTTCTAGGATTTAAATACCAAAATTATTCAGACATTAGTTTCTGCTTCTTCAAATAAAACCTATACAGCTCTAGTCTAATTGTGTGTGTGCGTGGGTGTATGTGTGTGCAACTTCCACAATATTCTGAAGTTTCCAGTAAGTAAATCCTACCCCACTTGGATTGGTTGGTCATGATTAATTTTCATTTCCTTAAGGCTCGTTCAACTAGGCAAAGTAGAAAATTACAGCATTTTTCAAATTGGTGTAAATGATCCAAGAACTTGTGTAAGATGCATGGATTTTTACTGTCAGGAATTGACTAAGAGTTTTTATTTGATGTAAGAGCATTAAATAAGGATCAAACACGATCCAGGTGCATATAGAGGCTTTACCATACCTACTTTCATCTTGTCATCTTCAGAGTGCCCCCATTCCATTATTTAATTTTAGCCTAACTAAAATTGAACAGCTTAAAACTTATATAATCAATTACATTGAGTTTCAATTCTAATTCTTAACTCAATTGAATGGCTCACTCTAACACTCAGCAGTAGTCATTTACATAAAGTTATTGATGGTCAGATGGTTACAAATTACAGATGCCTTACTTCAAATACTCTCAGGCTCAGTCCCCCACATTAGGTGTTCTGGTAGATTATCTTCAGCTGGATTTCTATGTTATCATCATCTTGTAGCTATTTTAAATAAAATATGTGTTCAGTTTTGGAGTTGTTTATTTACATATACTCTCTGGAAAGTGAACAGAGTCAAAGATAACCTTTAGAGAATTAGGAAACATAGTCTTTTCTACATCTAATATGACAGAAAGTACATTAAGCTTCTCAATGTGCTAAATTGAGGCTCCTTAAAATAATCCTTTGCAAAAATAAAACAGTACAAATAAAAAGACTAGCCATATACTTGCCTATCAGATATTAAACACTAATGATGGATTACATCAGCATCCTAATAATTTACAGTCTTTTGGGAGTAGCTCTCCTTTAACATGTTAACACAAATTATCTAGTAAAGAAAAACACTATTATTAATAGTTATCTTTATCCAGTGGGAGAGTAAGTTAAAGAGAGCTTTGCAGCAAGTCTTCGGTAGAAAAGAATGTAGGGCAATAGTTATAGGCCAGGATGGAAAGGTGAATTAGGGAGACAAGGTTAGGGCTTTGCAAAGGAAAGTGAAAACAGTTTCTGAAAAGTTAAGGTGCCTGTTTGACAAATAGGCTGTTTGCATGCTTTTACGAGAAGCAGCATTAATATGAAGTAGTTACTGTTAATGGGGGATTGTCAATGGCTGAAGAGCAGTTGGCTGCCATATTGATAACTGTCTATAAGCCACCTGATGCGAAAGCTCTACTTGAGACCATGTGCACATGTACACATGGATTCATTAACACATAGTCAGTGAAGTAAGTACTAATTCATGTTTTAATTGCAGGAGAAATGAGCCAAAATTAGAGATTGTTATATTTTACAAATAAGTGCTAAAATAATGAACTCAGATCAGTGTTTATCTTTGGTTAGTTTGGCTTAGCCAGTAAATTTTATTTATTTATTTATTTATTTATTTATTTATTTACAAGAAAATTTTAAATAATATATATTACCACTTTGACTTAAGGCATATTCTAAATATATGGAAATATGGAAATATCGATAAAGCATATTGAACAGTTAAATCTTTGTAATTTATATGGTTGAAAATAATATAAATAAGGTTATAGTGATGGTGTTCTTATGGCTGCAAGTTATTCAGTCAGAACTGTCATTACTAAATGAGCTTCATTATGACATTATTTTAATTTTTTAAACTTTTGTATTATAAATTTTGTGCATTTCTGGTGCAACGTCTCAGTTAACAAAATTTGAGAACATTGATTAATTAGGATTTTGTACAACTTAATAGTTTAGGAAATACTACTATTTCAGCATAACTTAATTATATTTCCAATAAAAAATTCTCATTGGAATTAAGAATGTAGATCTCAAGTGTCTGAATAAGTTATTTAATTGATCAAAATGAACACCAGATTAGAGGTAACTATATCTAATGAGCCTTCGATCTATGATATATAAACAACAGTGGAAGGAAGGAGGGCTTTGGGAAGTAAGGTAAGAGAGGATGCAATGTTTTTACTAAAATGGTATATTATGTGAAAGAGCTTAGACACTTGTACAGATTCAGAAGATAAGAAATTATAAGCAGACAATTTTAAGTTCTCGATCAAGAAATTTTCCAGAATATAATGAATTGATTTGCAATCCAATGAGCCTGTTGTCTTTGGAAATATTCAAACAGAGGCTAGATGTCTGTCTTTTAGAGCTGCGTTAATGAGAATTTAATAAGAGGTTGGATCTGCTTTCTTATCAGATCTTTCTAACTCTGAAATTCTATGAGAGAAACTTTCATATCAATGAATAAAAACACTATATTTATTAGTACCTGGTTTAAAATTGAAAAAAGAAACAGATTTCAACTCAAAATGAAAAGCTTCTCTTTTTTTTAAATAATTTTTATTTTGTTATATTAGTCACCATACAGTACATCCCCAGTTTTTGATGCAATGTTCCATGATTCATTATTTGCATATAACACCCAGTGCACCATGCAATATGTGCCCTCCTTAATACCCATCACCGGCCTATCCCAATCGCCCACCCCACTCCCCTCTGAAGCCCTCAGTTTGTTTCCATAGTCTCTCATCGTTCATTCCCCCTTCTGTTTACCCCCTTCATTCTTCCCTTCCTTCTCCTACGGATCTTCCTATTTCTTATGTTCCATAAATGAGTGAAACCATATGATAATTGTCTTTCTCTGCTTGACTTATTTCACTTAGCATAATCTCCTCCAGTCCCGTCCATGTTGCTGCAAATGTTGTGTAATCATTCTTTCTGTTGGCTGAGTAATATTCCATTGTATATGTGGACCACATCTTCTTAATCCAGTCATCTGTTGAAGGGCATCTCGGCTCCTTCCACAATTTAGCTATTGTGGACAATGCTGCTTTTTTTAAAGATTTTATTTATTTGACACAGAGTGAGAGATAGCAAGAGAGAGAGCGCACAAGCTGGTAGAGTGGCAGGCAGAGGCAGAGGGAAAAGCAGGCTCCCCACTGAGCAAGGAGCCTGATGTGGGCCTTGATCCCAGGACCCTGGGATCATAACCTGAGCTGAAGGCAGACGCTTAACCAACTGAGCCACCCAGGTGCCCCCAAAATGAAAAACTTATAATACATTTTTCAACCATGACACAGGAAGCCTTGAAGAAGGGTGATAATATATACTTGTTTGTTTGGGACAGTCATAGTGCATGTCTGTTACGAGGGCATAATTATTAATAGCATCCCCTTTCACTCACAACAGTGTCCTGATTTGAACAGTAATTATTTAGTGAATCTGAATAAACTGTATGTGGAAGTGATGATCTCTGGAAGGGGCTAAGTGGACTGAAAGCAATAGCAACCATTATGGCATTGAGCGGGATATAGACTTCTATGCAGGCAAATTCTTATCTTACCAAAATCTAGAGAAAATCCATAGATCTTTTAGACTTTTGGACTGTCAGGTTCAAGTAAATGCTGTAGTTCAGTGACTTCTCTGATACCCCAAATAAATGCCCTTCCTTGAAATTCTATCTACAAAGTGACGGTTTTTTAAAAACCATCTCTTTGGAGATATGATGATGTCACTGAATTCTGATTCGTCTTCATAAGGTATTGGCCAACATCTTCTTATTAATTTGTGTGATTATAGTGGGGTTACTTTTTCATTTTTTTATATATAGTAAGTTTAAACTTTCATTTACTAAATGGAGTATAAACTTATTCAATCTCTTGGTTATACCAGCGAAAGAAAAATTGTGCTGATATACATGTATGAAATATATGTAGTGATATAAGAATATATATTTTTCCACATAATAAAATGTATGTATGCATATATATATTTATGTATATATAGTCTTTCCACATGAGAAAGAATATACACACACACACACACACACACACACATTTGTGTGCGCATGTGCGTGTGTGTGTGTATTTTTTTTTCCAGATTCAGAATTGTTTGGGAGATACTGACTAATTTCAGTCTCATTTTTATCTGTTTAATATATTTTATTTTCTCTAGCAATAGTAAGTGTGGCTTACTTTTAATATATTGGAAGGGAAAGCCGTATAAAATTCTCATTTTGATTGAAATATCACTATGGGTTACATTATAGGTTACAGTCTGAAAGCAGATTTCCCTACACGTTTGGAAAACTAAGTAGACATGCTGTAATAATTTTTGCCACCCTTCTTTCCAAAGCTCAGAAGTTCTCCTATAAAATTATTTTGTAATCTCAGACCATTATGAAATCCTTCTCAAGAGAGTATGTATAGCAGACATCCATGCACTTTCTGAGTCCTGCCATTAAAATCCTGTGGCATCTATTGTAATTTATATTCAGTCAACCCCAAAATTGTAAAGTGACATTTTCTTCTTACTGATATTTATGTCTGCTGGATAGTTGCACTGCTAGTGGACATCTTGATGGTCGTGTGTTCAACAATAAAACACATAAATCAGATGAAATATTATCGAAATCAAATATTTTCCATAGTCATGGGTCCTGTTTTTGAGGAAGTCTATGACATATCAGACTTAACTATTATTTCTGAGAATACTGCGAATCCATATTTGAAAAATGGACATTTTCAGGAAAAGTTTTACGTCGAGGTTAGATTTTTCCCTGTCAAATCTGTAAAGTACACAATGAGAACATAATTTATCATCTCAAATTAATAGTTAACCGATCTAGAGTCTCCACCTTTGACAATGAAAATATAATTTCTTCCTTGTCAAATAAAATAAGAAAACTTGGACGCCAGCGCTGATGGCCTGAAGAATAATCTAGGAGATTTTGTGTAGCCTGTACTCTACTTTCTTCCGTTGGACTTTGCTGTGTTTACAGTCACTATATTTTATTAACAAAGAAGTAAACAAGGAAGGGAAGCAATAAGGTGTGGGCTTCTTGGCAGGCTTCTTAGTGTAGGTTCAACAGAGATGTCACCCAGAAATGTTCATTTGTGTCAGACACCACAGTGTGTTCACAGCAGCCTTTTTCCCCATGGCTGTCAGTAAAGAGTAGCAGAGGAGGGTCGCTGATATGTGAGAAAAATTACAACTACTTATTCTAATAGGAAACCTAGCATGAAAGCTGTGTTTTATTTGTAAATATACTAGCATCTTCTATGACCCACCTTTCCACTCTCACTCTCCACAAAATTTTTCTTAGTTTTTAAAAAATATTTATTTTAACTTTTTATTGAAGTTCAACATGATTCAGAAAGGTGCATAGTTTATAAATATATAGCTCAATGGATTTTCACACCCCAAACACACCTGTGTAACCAGCATCCAGATCAAGTACCAGAACATTCCTAAGCCTCCTACCTCCCTGCCCCTAGAAGTCCCTCATGCCCCTTCTGGCTACTACCCTTCCATAAATCCTGACTTCTAAGATCAAAGATTTGCCTGTTCTTAAACTTTATAGAATGGAATTGGACAGTGTGTGTTCATCTGTGTCTGGCTTCTTTGGCTTGGCTTAGATCAGCCATTCTTACTGTTATGTAGAGTTCCATTATGTGACTATAACACTTTATATTGATTCATCTTTTTGCTAATGGGCATTTGGGTGATTTCCAAGTTTGAACAGTCTTGCTATGAGAATCTGTGTACTTGTCCTTGGATGAACATATGAATGCATTTATATTGGTATGTTCCTGGGAGTGTATCTTCTGTATCATAAAATTTGTAGTTTCTTTTTTACATAAAACTTGTAGGTTTTTTTTTTTTCTGATTATGGGTTTGTTTGTTTTTTTAAATTTGAGTATAGTTGACACATTAGTTTCCAGTGTACAACTTAGTGATTTGACAATTTTATACATTATGCTATGTTCACCACAAGTACAGCTACCATCTGTCCCATTATATTGCTATTATGATATTGTTTGTTCTTGTTTCCTTTGTCATAGATTAAATGACCATATAAATTTGGGCTTATTGCTGGGCTATCTCTTCTTTTCCACTGATCTATGTGTCTGTTTTTGTGCCAGAACTATACTGTTTTGATTACTACAGTTTTGAGTATATCTTGAAATCTAGAATTGTGATACCTCCAACTTTGTTCTTCTTTCTCAGTATTGCTTTGGCTACCTAGCGTCTTCTGTGGTTCCATACGAATTTCAGTATTATTTGTTTTAGTTTTGCAAAAAAAGAAAAAAATGCTATTGGTATTTTAGGAGGTATTGTATTTAATCTGTAGCTGCTTTGGGTAATGCAGACAGTTTGATGATATTAATTCTCCAATCCATGAGCATGGAATATCTTTCCATTTGTTTGTGACATCTTCAGTTTCTTTGATCAGTGTTTTATAGTTTTCAGAGTACAGGTCTTTCACCTCTTTGGTTAAGTTTATTCCTAGGTGTTTTATTCTTTTTGGTGCAATCATAAATAGTGTTTTTTTTCCTCTTTCTATGACTTCTTTCTTAGTGTATAGAAACACTATGGATTTCTGGATATTAATTTTGTATTAATTAATTAACCTCCGGTATTAACCCTGCCACTTTACTGAATTCATTTATTAATTCTCATAGTTTTTTGGTGTATTCTTAGGATTTTCTATGTATATTATCATGTCATCTACAAATAGTTTAACTTCTTCTTTCCCAATATGGAGGCCTCTTATTTTGGGTTTTGTGTGTGCGTGTGTGTGTGTGTGTGTATGTATGTGTGTGTGTTTTGTTTTTTGGGCTTTTTTGTCTGATTGCTGTGGCTAGAACTTCTAGTATTATGTTGAATAAAAATGGCAAGAGTGGATATCCTTGTCTTGTTCCTGACCTTGGAAAGCTGTTTTCTAGCACTGAGTATTGTGTTAGCTGTGTGTTTTTCATATGTGGCCTTTATTATGTTGAAGTATGTTCCCTCTAACCCCACTTTTGAAAGTTTTTATCATGTTTGGATGTTGAATCTTTTTAAATGCTTTTTCTGCATCTGTTGAGATGATCATATGATTTCTATCCTTTCTTTTGTTAATGTGATGTATGATGTTGATTGATTTGTGAATATTGAACCATCCTCGCATCCCAGAAATAAATCCCACCTGACTTTGGTGAATGTTCTTTTTAATGTATTATTCTATGTGGTCCACAGCTTTCTTAATTATCTTTTGGGGGCCAGTCTAGTCTGCCCCAGGAATGGACCAGAGAGGCTAAAGAAGGCTCTTTTATTCTTCTACTTTCAGATGCTATTCCATTCTGGTACTGAAAGCCAGATCTTTCTCTCACAAACCTTTGTCATCTAAGATTCAATATTTAATTCTGAACTTCATCCCAGATCAGACTCCTGGGGGCATTAACATTGAAAAGAGCTTTTTTGTTTTTGTTTTACCTGTAGAACCTTTCTTTTTTTTTTTTTTTTAAGATTTTATTTATTTATTTGACATAGAAACAGCCAGTGAGAGAGGGAACTCAAGCAGGGGGAGTGGGAGAGGAAGAAGCAGACTCCCAGCGGAGGAGCCTGATGTGGGGCTTGATCCCGGAACGCCGAGATCACACCCTGAGCCAAAGGCAGACACTTAACAACTGAGCCACCCAGGCGCCCCCTGTAGAACCTTTCTAATACGAGTTACAAGACAGTCTGATTTCCCACTTTCTTCTGGTATTTATTAGCTTCAGTTGGGCCAAACATATTATTCCTCACAAATATGTATTAAAGACAGTAAGTAGAAAATCACCTCCGGGAAAATGTGTTAGTAACTAGCATCATAGATGTGCTTTGCTTAAGAATTGTCCAGTTAAGTGGAAGGTAAGAGGGGATGCTAATTACGGGAAAAGTGGACTGGAATGAATAAAGGTGGAAAAAGAGAAAAGGACCCTGGATTGTAAGGAGTCAGCCTGGTTTCATCATGGTGAAGGGCACTAAATTTTGATGAGGAAAGACTTGGAACAATAGTAGGTGTCTCCCACAGATAGAGCTTTAAGCATGTTATCCATTGTCTTCTTTTCTCCTATCCTAGGATCTTTGCCTAATAACACCTATTTTCCCATTCCTGCTTCTAATTTTTTTTATTCTACCATCTTTTAAAAATCTCCTATTGCTCGAATATACCAATAACTGCTATTCCTTCTTATCCATGCTTCTCTGTAAACTAAATCATTAACACAATACATATTTCAGCTTTTTCGATCAAACATATAAATGTATTAATCAAAAGTAAAGTCATAATCCCGTATTAGCTATGTAACCTTGGACAAGTTATGTAATCTCTTTATGCCTCAGTTTCTGCATCTATAAAGTAGGAATTTTAATAATGTTTATCTCACAGAATCTCATTTTTGAGATTTTGAGGTTTTCACTTATCTCACAGGTCCCATTTTTGTTATTATGAATGAGATAAGGAATACAAAGATATTGGAATTGTATCTGAGACATACTAAGGACTTAATGAACTATAAATAATGATAAATTTCTGAAGAAAATAACATAAGGAAACAGTGATCTAGGGTCAAATATTTTATTTTATTTTATTTTATTTTATTTTATTTTATTTTATTTTTTAAAGATTTTCTTTATTTGAGAGAGAGAGAGATAGCAAGAGAAAGAGCACGAGCAGTGAGGGGGACCCTGGGATCATGACCTGAGCTGAAGGCAGACGCTTTACTGACTGAGTTACCCAGGCGCCCCATAGGGTCAAATATTTTATACATATATACATATTCTGTTATTTTTAGAAAAGTCATTATTTAAAATGTTATTGGTAAATAACAGATATGTGACAAAATATTTGCATAATAAAATTATAGGTTTTTGATGCAATTTTTATACAAGAATATGTGTCTGGCTTTCCTTAAGGCAATGTTTCTTAACTTGGAACAGAGATCACGAACCACTTCAAAGATGTGATGAAGTGTATGAAACTATTCCCAATTAGATACATATATACACAACTTTATTCATGCCGATTTGGAATTCATGGAAGATTTAGTTCCCATTTATGGAATTCACAGGAGCCGAAGACCCCAGGTCTAGGACTTTAGCTTTAAAAGCAATAAAGGAAATTAGAAATCTTGGATTTAAGATATAAACATATAGATTTTTTCTTCTGGGAAAGTAACAATCTCTCAGATATTGGATATTTTCATTAAATTGGCAGTTGAGAATGATGATCAGTAATTTCAACTCTAACATTCTGTATTCTTATGAAATAACCAGCTTCTCCAATTATTTTAAAATATGGGACCATTTTCTGTCACCTGCTTATGAAGGTATGAATGGAATGATTCAACAGCACAGACTAAGGAAATATACCTTCCTCTGGCTTGGGACTTTTACATTAGAGCAAGGCACAGAGGGTAAGAGCCAACAACAGAAAGGATAAGAGGTTTGCTCCCAAAGACTAGGAGAACAATTAAGTAGAAATATAATTGAATCTTAATAGCATCGTTAATTTGAAGGACTCTGATTCCTAGTAGGAAGCTGTTTCAGAATGTAAACCATTTTGTTTGTCTTTTAATCCTTCAGTCTTTCACAATTTTAACCTTGATTCCTGGTATTTAAAGTTGGCAGTAGTCGGATTTTGTTATTTGTTTGTCTTCATTCCCATTTTCTATTACTGCATAACAAATTATCCCCGAACTTAGTGGCTTAAAACTACATTTTTTAAAATCTCATGATTCTGTGGGTCAGGAGTGTAGGCAGGGCTCAGCAGAATACTTCCTCTGCATCATATGGCGTTGACTGAAGCCACTCAGTGGTATTCAGTTGGCACATGGCTGGTCTGTAGAGTCCAGAGTCCAAGATGGCTTCTCTTCCATGTCTGGCACCTTGCTCTGATGGCTGAGAGGCCGGACTGTGTTAGGATGGTCAACTGAAGTGCTTACAGTGGTCTCAAGGTACTCAGAAAACTACCAAGAAGCTCTAGGGAAAGCTTTAAAGCAGATGTTTCCAGAGGCCTGGGCAGAAGCTGCAAGGGTTCTTAGGAGCTAGACTTGGGAATCCCAACATGCCTGTTCCGCCACATTCTACTAGTTAAGTAAATCATCAATGTAAACTCAAAACCAAAGGGAGATTTTATACCCTATCTCTCAAAGGAAGTGATAGCAAAGCATTTGTAATCATTTTTAATGTGTCACAATCAGACCCCCCCTAAACTTTGGGTAAAGAAGACTCAGTTAATCATACTTTTTGGTTCATGGCTATGACCTATCTATCTATCATCTATCTATCCACCTATTTATTCCCTTAATCCCCTGTCACAGGCAACCATTTTAATTTCTTTAATTTGTGTGTTTTATTTGAATGTTTTGCTTGAAAAATGCACATTGTTTGAGGTCAGTTTATTTTTAATTAGTATAAATGGTGTTGAGTTATATGTCCCCATTTTTCTTCTCTTTATTTTTTTTAAGATTTATTTATTTATTTTAGAGAGAGAGAACATGAACATGAGAGGTAGAAGGAGAGGGAGAGAGAACCCCAAGCAGACTCTGTGCTGAGCATGGAGCCCAACGTCAGGCTCCATCTCACTACCCTGAGATCACTACGTGAGCAGAAAATAAGAGTCGAACACTTAACTGACTACACCACCCAGGCGCCCCTTTTTCTTCTCTGTATAACACGAACATTATGATTTTAACACTAATTCCTGGTTTCTATGTGTACATCTATATGCTGCAAAGCCCTCGGTGGTAGGAATCCTCTATATTTCAACTATTCATCCTTTTTGAGATAGTTATCCAAAGTAGCTCCAACTCAACTGCCACCATTTACTTATTACTTTCCTCACAAATAATATCAAATATTCACTGTGTGCCAAGCACTGTTCTAGGTACTAACAACATACATGTTCTTATGGACTCATATAAGAATGAGGAGGGGGATTTTTGACCAGGAGCAAAGTTTCTGGGTCACAGAATTTTGTCAGGTAGTTTTGCAGAATCCAGCAAGTATCTTTTCCCAGGTGCCTATTAACTTTTTACATGGCTTTTTCATTAAGTAAGATTTTTTAAATTTTTAAATGTTTGTTTATTTTGAATATGTAATATATTCACATACTGGAAAAATAAAACAATATGGAGAAATTTTTTTTATTTTACATATTTTTAAGTATAATTAACCTACAGTGTTATATTATTCTCAGGTGTACAACATAGTGATTCTACAATTCTGTATATTACTCAGTGCTCATCATGATTAAGTGTAGTCATCATCTGTCACCAAACAACATTTTCACAATCTTATTGACTATATTCCCTATGCTGTACTTTTCATCTCTGTGGCTTACCTATTTTGTAACTGGAAGTCTGTGCCTCTTAATCCCGATTTGTCAATATAGAGAAATCTTGATCCAAACTAATTTCCTTCAACCCAACTTGTCTCCCTTCCTTTGTATTAATTTCTCCAGCATCCTTCCAGTGAGAAATCCTTGATTTTTATGTAATCAGATTCATTGATTTTTTTCTGCCTTTTGGTGCTCTTGGAGATCATTTAGGGAACATTTTCTAGGTCTATTTTAGTTTTTCTCTCTTTAATATTTTTGTTATTTATCACATTGTTATTGTTATCAGATATTTTATTGTCTTTATTTTATTCTCAACTATGTCTTGTTCTTTGTTTTGTTTTGTTTTGATTTCCAGTATAGTTAACATACAGTGTTATATTAGTTTCAGGTATATAATATAGTGACTCAGCAATTCTGTGCTTTACTCAGTGCTCATTACAATAAGTGTACTCTTATATTCTTATATATACTTTTTAATAGCTGTACTCCCCATCACCTCTTTCACTCATCCTCCCACCCATCTCCCCTCTGGTAACCATAACTTTATTCTCTATAGTTAAGAGTTGGTTAGACTTGTCTCTTTTGTCTTTGTTTGTTTTTTTCTTAAATTCCACATGCATGAAATCATGTGGTATTTTTCTTTCTCTGACTTATTTCACTTAGCATTATACTAACTCCATCCATGTTTTTGCAAATGACAAGATTTTATTCTTTTTCATGGCTGAGTAATATTCCATTGCCCATATACATCTATGTAGAGATACATATATGTTCCTATGTGTGCATATATATACACATATGTGCCCCATCTTCTTTATCTATTCCTCTTTTGATGGACACTTTGGCTTCTTCCAGATATGACTAATGTAAATAATGCTGCAATAAACAAAGGGGTAGATACATCTTTTTGAATTAGTGTTTTCATATTCTTTAGGTAAATACCCAGCAGTGCAATTACTGAATCATATGGTAATTCTATTTTTAATTTTTTGAGGAATCTCCATACTGTTTTCCACAATGGCTGCACCAGTTTGCATTCCCACCAACAGTGCATGAGGGTTCCCTTTTCTCCACATCCTCAATAACAGTTATTGTTTCTTGTGTTTTTGACTTTAGCCATTCTGACAGGTGTGAGGTGATATCTCATGGTGGTTTTGATTTGCATTTCCCTGATGATGAGTGATGTTGAGCGTCTTTTCATGTGTCTGTTGGCCATCTGTATGTCTTCTTTGAAGAAATGTCTGTTCATGTCTTCCACTCATTTTTAATTCGATTTTTTTGGTATAAGTTCTTTATATATTTTGGATACTAACCCTTTATTGATATGTCATTTGCAAATATCTTCTCCCACTCAGTAAGTTGCCTTTAGTTTTGTTAATTGTTTCCTTTGTGGTGCAGAAACTTTTTATATTGATATAGTCCCAATAGTTTATTTTTGCTTTTGTTTCCCTTGCCTCAGGCAACATATCTACAAAAATGTTGCTATAACCGATGTCAGAGAAATTACTGCCTATGTTCTCTTCTAGGATTTTTATGGTTTCAGGTGTCACATTTAGGTCTTTCATCTGTTTGAATTTATTTTTTGTGTATGGTGTAAGAAAGTAGTCCAGTTTCATTCTTTTACATGTAGCTATCCAGTTTTCCCAACACCATTTGTTGAAGAGACTATATTTTTCCTGTTGCATATTCTTGCCTCCTTTGTCAAAGATCAATTGACCATATAAATGTCAGTTTATTCTGGGCTCTCTATTCTGTTACATTGATCTGTGTCTATTTTTGTACCAGTACTACACTGTTTTGATACTACCACTTTGTAGTATATCTTGAAATCGGGTATTGTGATGCCTAGTGTTTTGTTGTTCTTTTCAAGATTGCTTTGGTTATTTGGATCTTTTATGGTTCCATACAAATTTAAGGATTATTTGTTCTAGTTCTGTGAAAAATGTTATTGGTAATTTGGTAGACATTGCATTAAATCTATAGATTGCTTTGGATAGTATGGACATTTTAACAATATTTGTTCTTCTAATCCATTAGCATGGAATACCTTTCCCTTTGTGACAACTTCAATTTCTTTCATAAATGTTTTATAGTTTTCAGAGTGTAGGTCTTTCACCTCCTGGATTACGTTTATTCTTAGACATTTTATTACAATTGGTGCAATTGTAAATGGGATTGTTTTCTTAATTTCTTTTTTGCTACCTCATTGTTAGTGTATAGAAATGCAGTGGATTTCTCTATATTGATTTTGTATACTGCAAGCTTACTGAATTCATTTATCAGTTCTTGTAGTTTTTTGTGGAATCTTTTTGTTTTCTATATATAGTTTCATTTCATCATTTTACTTCTTCCTTCCCAATTTTGATGCCTTTTATTTCTTTTTCTTGTCTAATGGCTGTGACTAGGACTTCCAGTACTACGTTGAATAATAGTGGTGAGAGTGGACATCCTTGTCTTATTCCTCATCTTAGGGAAAAGTTCTCCATTTTTCACCCTTGAGGATTATATTAGCTGTGATTTTTCATATATAGCCTTTATTGTGTTGAGGTATATTCTTTCTAAACCTACTTTGTTGAGGGTTTTTATCATGAATGGATGTTTTTCTTGTCATATGCTTTTTCTGCATTTATTGAAATGATCATATCAATTATCCTTTTTCTTGTTGATGTGATATATCACATTGATTCATTTGTGAACATTGGACCACTTTGGCATCCCAGGAATAAATGCCACTTGATCATGGTGAATAATTTTTTTAATGTAGTGTTGGATTCTATTTGCTAATAACTTGTTGAAGATTCTTGCATCTGTGTTTATCAAAGATATTGATCTGCGGTTATCTTTTTTGTAGTGTTTTTATCTGGTTTTGGTATCGGTATTGCAGGCCTCATAGAATGAATTTGGCAGTTTTCTTCCTCTTCTATTTTTTGGAATAGTTTGAGGAGAATAGGTATTAACTCCCCCTCTTCTTCTTCTCCTTCTTCTTCTTCTTCTTCTTCTTCTTCTTCTTCTTCTTCTTCTTCTCTTAAGTGTTATTTATTTAAGTAATCTCAACACCCAATGTGGAGCTTGAAGTCACAACCCTGAATTCAAGACTTGCATGCTCCTCTGAATGAGCCAGCCAGGCTCCCCAGTGTTAACTCTTCTTTAAATGTTTGGTAGAATTTACCTGTGAAGGCACCTGGTCCTGCACTTTTATTTGTTGGGAGTTTTTGATTATTGATTCAATTTCATTGCTGATAATTGGTCTAGTCAAATTTTCTATTTCTTCCTGATTTAGTTTTGGAATGTTTTATGCTTCTAGGAATTTATCCATTTCCTCTAAGTTGTCCAATTTGTTGGCATAACTATGTCTTGTTCTTACTAACTTTAAAACCATATGCAAAGGGTACAAATTTGCTTTACTATTTTTTAATAGATTAAATCTGATCTTGGTCCTCTAGGTGTTATTGAGCAGTGCAATGCCTGAAGATTTATGTTTGTACATTGTACTACATTTAAATGACAGATTTCAAAAAGCTTTTGCAATGACTTGGCTAAAGCTATCTCAGTATCTTTTACAAAGCTCTGATCTGTGAAGATAAAGTAGATTGATTTGCAGGAGGGGCCCATGGCCTTCCTAAAGAAGTCAATCCTCTTTTGAGTTCTGTATTTATTGGATTAAACTAACATGGCCACAAGAAAGTTTTGCTCTTGCTCTTAAGGTGACACACAATTATTTAAGGCTAGCTTGAAATACCAGTCTATGGTACTTTATTATAATAGCCCTAACTGAGATGACACTGTATCAGAATCTGCCTCTTATTTTTATTTTTTAATGAAGGTATAATAAATATACAATGTTACATGTTCAGTTTCAGGTGTACAAAAACTGATTCAACAATTCTATATATTACTCAGTGTTTACCATTGTAAGTATAGTCACCATCTGTCACCATACAATGTTATTACAATATTATCTACTATATTCCTTATGCTGTATTTTTCATTTCCATGAATTATTTATTTTATAACTGGCCATTTGTACCTATTAATCCCCTTCATCTATTTCTCCCACACCCCCACCCACCTCCCCTCTGGCAACCACCAGTTTGTTCTCTGTATTTAAGAGTCTGCATTTTAACAAGATATCTGGTGATTCTCGTGCATGTTCAAGTTTGAAAGAATTACTCCATTTCTTTCTTTTATCTCCTTTTGTTGGCCCTTTAACCCCTGTAGTAGGTGCACAGGTTTTTCCAACATTGTACCCCTTAATTCTAAAATTATTAAGCTTTAAAATGTGATTACTACATGTAGAAAGAGATTCAAGCCAAAAATAATAATAGCAATACAAGACTGTTAAATTTGAATGCAGGATCAGTAACCAGAATTCCTCATTTACCTCTGCATTAAAGGGACTAGATTGGGCTCCTCCAGATTCAGGCACTCACATTCACTAATGGTAAATGAGGTGAGGTCGTGAAGGCAATAGATCTTGCTACTATTGGCACTGGTTTTAAGCTTTACCGTCTACGAACTAAAATTTCCCTTTAACCTTCTTTTTGCAGTTTATTTTTAAAAGGAGGCATTTCCTTTTAATTATGTGTAATTTGTTTTACTTTTTCAATATGGTACATAACTAGCTTAGACATTTAGAGATCAGCTGTGCAGGTGAACTCCTCATCCTGTGGTTCCCGCAGTGTGGGTCCAGCCAGACAAATGAGCATCACCTGGCAACTCAGAAACGAACTCTGAGGACAGTGCCCAGGGATCTGTGTTTAAAAAGCCTCCAGCTGCTTCCAATGGGCACTAAAGCTGAGAAGCACTGTTATAACCCCTTTCTACTCCAAGTGTGCGAGGTACCGACAGTATGTCATCCCCTGTGCTTGTCAGTAATGCAGTTTCAGCCTTCATTCCAGACCCACTGTTATGGAACTAAATGTTTGTGTGCCCTCAAAATTCATATGTTGAAATCCTAATACACCCCCCGCCCTCGTCCGTGAATGATGATATTGGGAGGTGGGACCTTACGGAGATAATCACGTCAGGAGAATGGAGCTCTCGTGACTGAGATTAGTGCCTTTATAAAAGGAACCCAGAGAGCTCTCACGCTTTCTGTCGGTCATGTGAAGATACAGCGAGAAGTTGGCAGTCCACGACCTGGAAGAGGGTTCTCACCAGAACCGGACCGTGCTGGCTTTCTGATCTCAGACTTCAAGCCTCCAAAACTGTGAGCAATTACTGTTTCTTGTTTATAAGCCCCCACTGCTCCCCAGTCTATGGTGCTTTGTTATAACAGCCCTAAGTAAGACACCACTGTAACAGAATCCACATTCTAACAAGATCTCTGGTGATTCTGGTGCATGTTAAAGTTTGAGAAACACTAAAATCTAGTAAAAATTGTTCAGGCTCATGTTTATCTTCTCTGGTTAACCTTCTTGTTGCTCTCCGGCCCCTGAAATAGATGCACAGGTTTTTCCAACACTGAGCCCCTTAATTCTAAAATTACTAAGCTTTATGATTACTCCATATAGAAAGGGATTCCAGCCCTCTCTCCTCCAAAATGCGACTTCCTGTCAAATTTGAATGTCAGATAAACAACATTTAACATTTGATGTGTTTCCTGTGTAATATTTGATACTTGGGACATATTTATACTGATAAATTGGACATCCTATATTTGCTACATTTGGCAACTCTACATATAGTTCAAAAATCCCCCCAGAAACTAGTAATTTCTGGCAGCATCAATATGGCTATTTGCTAAACATCCATATATCTTTTTATATGACAATTTTTCAATTCCTTTTGAATGAGAAGCTGAAATCCTGATCTCTACCCTCTATTAACCCGGCATCTATATGACTTTGTTTACCTACAAAAGCTATCATTGTGCATAGCCTTATAAAGTCAGAATTGGCCTTAAAATAAAAAACCCTGCCATCCAACATTTGTCAGCAGGATGGATTTCAAATTAACTATGAAAATAGGGGGGAAAAAATCACCCTTAATATCTCCAACATACAAAATTCAGTGTCAACAATTCTCTGCAGTGGGTTACATCTTTCAGGTGCCAAGGGCACATTTTGCAGTGAGGTCATCCTGGCTTGTCCATCAGGAGTTCCTGTTACTTTAAATTTGACACTTTTCTGGATCACTGCTAAAGGTTCCTTTAGTCTTGGAGGATAGCTGGTAATGCCTGCTTTGAGTGTTTTTTTGTTTTTGTTTTTAAGGTTAAAATTGTCTCTGCTATAATCTGTGTTGGGGGTTTACAGTGAAATGCTGTTTCATTGCTGGGGAATAACTAAGACACTTTCCTAAAGAAATCTCTTATCAGTTGTCCTTGGGCCCAACTCCATGAGGAGATGAAGTATACTTTTATTTGGATGAGAGCACTCTTTAATTTCAACAATATACAGTCTGTCTCTGTTCACCAGGTTTCCAGAACTTACATAAATGACTTTAATCAGCAAAATCATTATTGAAATGTAAACTCTTACTACAGCAGTACTGTTGATGTATAATTTGTGAGTTCTACCAAAAGTCTTACAGAAGATATTTAAGGGATATGCTGCTAATCATGCGCTCCTCTGTATAAAGTCTATTTTTTTTTTTTTTTAGATCAAATCGGAATGCCAGAGAGCTGTAAATTTGATCATATCACTTTGGCAGAATTATCTTTTCTGATTCTCTTTTTGGGTTTTGCCTTCAAATTTTATCAGTCCCTATATAGTCCATGCATTTTGTTTTTAAGATCTTATTTGTTTGAGAGGGAGAGAGAGAGAAAGAGCATGAGCGGGGGGCGGGGAGGGGAGCAGAGGAAGAGAAACAGGCAGACTCCCTGCTGAGCAGAGAGCCCAATGGAGGGTTCAATCCCAGGACCCTGGGATCATGACCTGAGCAGAAAGCAGACAACCTACTGAGCCACGCAGGTGCCCCAGTCCATGCATTTTGATTCTCACTTTTTTTTTGTTGTTATTTTGTTAACTTCCTTTTCCTCTTTTGTATTACATTTACATTATTAATTTATATTTAATTAGAGAAATAGTATAGAAGAATTGTTTTTATTATGAAAACCAGCATTGGCATGATAAACTGCAGTTTAAAGAAAAAAACAAACTAAACATCCTTGTACCCAATATGCTATTTAAGAACGAGGTACTGATTGTGCCTTAAGATCACCTGTGTGCCTTTTTTTTTTTTAATATATTTATTTTAGTGGGATGGAGAGAGAAAGCATGCGTGCTTGCGCGGGTGGGGAAGGGGGACAAGAAGACTCCACAGTGAGCGCAGAGCCCAGTGTGGGACTCAATCTCATGACCCTGAGCTCATGACCTCAGCCAAAACCAAGAGTTGGATGTTTAACCAACTGAGCCACCCAGGTGCCCCCGTGTGCGTTTTCTTAATTCCATTGTCTTGACCCTCTGGCTGCCGGAGTTGAGTGCTATCCTAAATTTTGTGATAGTCTTTTTTTCCTTCCCTTGATGGTTTTACCACATACATGTTTATGTGCTTGCCTTTGATATTTTACATAACTAGAACTATTTTGTATGTATTCTTCTGGAATGTATAATTTTGTTCAATACTATGTTTCTAATATTTACCCATACCAGTTCGTTTTCACTGCTACATAGTGTTTTACAGAGAAACTGTATCATGAGGTGTTTATTCCTGCTACCAAATATGGATATTTGGATTGTCTTCAACTATCACTGAATGCAAAGAGTGCTGCTGTGAACATTCTTTTAAAAAACTGTTGTACGGGTACAAGAGACTCTCTGGGGCTTGGTACTGAAAGTGTGTGGTCCACGGACCAGCAAAAGCAACATCACCTGGAGCTTATTAAAAATACCCCACCCCAGATCCACTGAATCAGAAGCTACATCTTATCATAGCCTTCTGTGGCTGTTAAAGTTTGAAAAGCAGTAGTCTGTGGGAAATACCGAGGGATGAAATTACTGAGCAAGTTCAACTATTATTATTTATTTTATTTTTTTACAAGATAAAGCTCAGTGTTTTTCCAAGTTGTTTTGCCAGTGTATTACTGCCCACAAAGTTCCCCTTGCTCCAACACTGTCACCAACCAGTGGGGATATTCAGGCTTTAAAATAGTGTAACATGGAAACGTTTTTTGTATTTTGCTCATTATCAGTACTGTGTAAAAATACAGTTGATATTTATCAATTTTCTATGCAGTCATCTTGTTAATGAGGTTAAGCATCAATTATTTGCTGGCTACCAATATTTCTTCTTAAAAGCTTGTTTATAATCTTGTTAATTTTTAAATTTTTTGATCCCTTATTGATTTTAAGGTATTCTTTGTGTATTCTGTCTACTACTCTTTGTTGTTTATAGGTATTGAAAATGTTTTCATGCAGTTTATGACTTGTGATTTTAATCTCTTTGAGGTGAACTGAAGGTTTTTTTGGGTTTTTTTAAATATATAGTCAAATTTATCAATCTTAATGGGTAGCAGGTGTTTTGTTGTTGTGCCTGGCCAGTTTGGTTTCTCTGGACATCTAGTCTTCCACATTTTTGGAAGCAGAAGTCATAGTGAAGTTCTCGTATCTAGACCTGTCACCCCCTTTATATCCTAGCTAATTATTTCCCAGCAGGAATGTACAGAAAAGAAAAGAAAAAAAAAAAAAAACTCAATGAGAAACAAAGATCACTTATTAGATCGAGGCAGATCTAATGTACCCATCCTGACAGCAAGATTCCAGAGAAGATGCAGTCTTACCTAGGAACCCAGTCAAAGGAAATTAAAACACACACATACTTTAAAGCAGAAAGAATGACCAGCACGAGTTCATTTAACCACAAGCAAACAGGAAATGCTAGAGAGACTAGAGCCTCTTGTTCCTGCTTGTTGGGACTAAGCAATCCACCATTAGCATAACCTGCTCAGTGAGTGTTCGGGACTGATCCCTATCAAATTTGCAGTGCTTGCCTCCACAGCCGGGGTGGAAAAAAAAGCCACAAAGACAACGTAATTAATATAAAATTCTCATGTTCCTCACCTGTTGGCCAAAGCAAAAATGGTAAAATGAGACAGACATTAATAACCTTTCTGCCCCAATATATACATCTGTTTCCTTTTCTATTAACCCATTGTGCTGTGGTCAATTAAGAGTGAAACTAGTCTGATTCCCAGCTTCCTCTGCTTCTGTGTATCCAAAGACCAGCAGTTTGGGCATTCAGCTCTTCCAGAAATCGCTGAAATCTATCTCCATAGGGATATTAATTTTTTCGCTCAGACCGTGCCACACCATGGATCAAAAATTCACACTTATTCTAACCCCTATTTGACATTAAGTTCAGCTGTGTTATGCAATATAGTTCACATGTTCAAATAACAAAGTGACCTAAAGTATGACATAACATAACAAGTATGACCTAAGTTTAAACAGTGTAATCTTATCCCTCCTATTATCATACTTCCCGTTGTTTTTAAATCCTCCTCCATTTGTAATAATGTAAATTCAAAAGAATTGCAATACAAATATTTTTCTACCACAATCTGATTTCCCTTGTCTCGGCTGGAAAAGTGACAAGGATAAAAGATAATATGACAAAAGTAGGATTGATGGAATGAACATGCCTGAGCACTTTGTTATTTTATCATTATAAGGACTTAAAAACTTAACAGCTCATCATAAATATTCCCTTCATAACACTATTTCTTTATTAAAATGAAATGCAAAATAAAACTTTAATCAAGGCTTTGGCTATACATGAAACAAAAATAATGTAAGGTTTTGAAAATGGAGAGAAACCTATGTGGCAAGATTTGGATAAAGTTATCTCTGAAATAATCTATGGTAGAAAAAAAAAATCTATTAACCACATTTTTTAATTTAGAAATGCCCCTGTATTTCTATTTTTCAAAAAAATATCATTTTCATTATGAATAACAACTCCTTTCATTATAAATAATGAAAATAAATATCTAGAGGTACCTGGGTGGCTGAGTCTGTTAAGCATCCGCCTTCTGCTGAGGTCATGATCCCAGGGTCCTGGGATGGATCCCTGTGTCTTCAGGCTTTCTGCTTAGCGGAGAGCCTGTTTCTCTCTCTTCCTCCACCTGCCACTCTGTGTGCTTGTGCTCTCTCTCTCTCTCTTTCTGTGTCAAATAAATAAATAAAATCTTTATAAATAAATTTCTAGAAAGTTTGTTTAGAAAAAGTAAAGATATAATCATATTTTGACAAAGTAATGTTTATACATTATTTTTTATACTCTGAATGATGTTTATCAACACTCTGGAGGTCTTAACATGTGAACATCTGCCCCTGAGTAGTGAGAACTAATTTGAAATACCTTTAATTTTTTCTTTAAACCCACAAACATCTAGCTCTTGGAATAAGTTGATAGCTGCTTCTTGCTACAGAAATAGAGAAAGGTAAATGTGTTAATTGTGAAAGAGACAAGAGCTCTGGAGGCAAATGCCCAAGGCAGTCTTCATTAAGGAGGAAATTCATCTGACTAGTTTGAACTACTTAAACCACAGCTCTGTGCTGATCTATTTTGGGCTTGAATGCAGTAGTAGTGGGTTACATAACTTATTTTATCTTATGGAAAATATTTAAAATGATAAATTCTTGGATTTAGCATTCAAACTAGCTTCTCACACTTGGCTAGCAGTCCAGACACATTTAGCCTCTGTATCTTTATGCAGACTCTTATTTCAGCTTAGAATGCCCTTATCCTTTCTTCATCTGAAAAACGCCTTCAAAATTCTGTTCAGATGTTACCTTTGTGCTGAATCTTCTCCTATGACACTTTATCTAGGTCCCTAAGATTGCATTTATAACTATGTGCTTTCTTTATATCTTTTACTTAATTAGGAGTTCCTCGAGGGTGAGGACTTTGATTTATTAATACATGTTTGCCCAGTGCCTGGCACTAAATGCTCCCCTGTATGTGCACAGGAGAGTAGACAAGAGGTGAATGAATGAATGCATGAATGAACAGATGAATAAAAATAGTATTTATTGATTCAAGCACATTTGAACACTATGAATTTATAATTTGTCTAATTACCTAATATTGTCCAGCAAATAAATTGCTTCAGGCATTATATGATCAATGAGAAAAGCTAGTGTTTGGATGCATTAAAGAGAAAAGAATTGAGTTTGTTGTTAAGCGAAAGTAAACATGAATGGTGTGTGTGTGTGTGCGTGCGCGCGCACATATATATATGAATGTTGTTTTAGAGATAAAAAGGTAGATTTCTACCTTGCTCAGTCTAGAAATGAGGAACATAGACACAGACTTTGTCGCTAGATATTTCAAACCCTAGTTTCACAAGCCTTCCTAATAAGTTTTGATAAATCCTTGACTCTTATTGAGCCTCAGCAACTCATCTGTAAAATGGGCATAATAAATTCTGCCCCAACTACCCCACAGAAAAACTGAGTATCTAACCAAATGAGACACTAAAGAAATTCTATGTGGTCTGTAAAACTCTGCCTCATGGTTTGCAAAGGAGATACCCTTTTTTAAGATAATATTTACTAGACCCGATGCAGAGAGTTCAAACAAACAAGCTGAAGGGCCTCTTTACAAGAATATACTTACCTCTTCTAGGTGCTCCCCCAGCAATAGGGATATCAGCTCAACATGGTTTGGGCTGGTTTCCTTGTGCTCAAACTTGTCGATAGCTAGATCCTGTGGGTCCCTGCCCCAGAGCCAGATTAGTGGTGAGGTGTCTGTTGAAACTGGGGAAATTTATGAAATTATATTTCAGCCCAAAGGCAAATGCAGAAAAAAAATATTTTTTTATCTGACAACAGAAGAAAACGAAAAAATAAGGACTCTATTTACTCATACAGGTTTTCAGAGCACATAGCTATGTGCTGACTTCTTTTAGAAGCCTTCCTACCTCTCACAATTCCCTTTCCTATTTTTTTCCCCAGCAGACTCACGCCATTCTCCATGCTTTTGTAGAATTGCTCAGACCTTGAATTTAAAATGCCACATGGCTTGGAATTATCTGTTTCTGAATCTACCTCACTGCCTCTCCCCACCAGCCTCCAACAAGGAAGAGTTTTAGGAGGCTTATCTTATTCTTTTTGTATTACCAAGACCTGCCTAGCTCCACACCCAACACTTAGTAGGGCCTCAAGAAATAGTGACTCTTGAGAAATGATGCTGTTTAAACTCTTCCTTCAGACCCATTAGTATGAAGTATGCTCTGAAAGAGGCAAGGAAAGAAGAGGGCTTGAATACATGGTGGAGAGTAGAGAAGTGTGGGAAAAGAAAAATCACACGACTTTATTTTTCAGAAACTTTGGTAATAATGGAAGGCTGTATAGCTGCTTCAACCTGGTGCTGAACAAGTGAGGGTTTTTCATTTGAAGCAATGCTCCTGTTCACATGGATGCATTTATGGAAGGGATATAGGAAAGAGCTATTCCAACAAAGGCCATTATGGAGAAGGGTCCTAGGAGTCTGTTATTAAGCTTCATATCCTTGGTGTTTGGGTACTGGAAGGAGTCAGCTACAAAACAAATGGGAAACTTGCTTGTGAGAGAGAAATGGATTTTATTTGTACAGAAGGCAGAAAAATCTCAGCCTCTGAAAGGAGAGGGGGAAAAATTGGTACAATATAAAAGAAGTGTGATGTCTTTGGAATGATGACATTATTTAAGGTACTCCAGATAGGGGTAAGGAGTTTAAAGCCCTGAGCTGGAAGATAATTAGGTAGTTCTAATCATCTGGCAATAAATTGGAGTAGTAATGAAATGTATATGAATAATTCTGGCTGTTAAATCTTGAATCAGTCCCTCCCCCCTTTTAACAAACGTTGAACAAATGTCATACTCCTGTTCTCATTAATGTTACCCCATAAGGGGTATAATAAAACATAAATAGAGGCAAGCAAATAAGCAGTTAGGGTGTAGTTGAAAAGTAGGGTGTAGGATGGAAGAATGTACAGCAGAGCATAGAGGAGGCCTTCGGAAAATAGTTTTAGGAGGTCAGAGCAGTATTTCTGAGTGAAGTGATTTCTAAGCAGAGACCTGAACGATGAGCTGAAGTTAGCCAGGGAAAAAGGAGACTAGTGGGAAAATGGAGTTTTTCTGACAGAAAGATTAAAGTCTGTCACTGCAAAGAACTAAGAGAAAGCATGATGCTTTCCAGGAACTGAAAGTGAGAAATTTGATATGGTTGGAAGAGTTACACAGCAGCATAGAATTTATCTCACAGGGCAACTGGGTGCCATTGAAAAACGTAAGTGGAAAGTGAATTGATTTTATTTTGAAAGATCACTCTGGCTGTTATATGGTAGAAGAATTAGAGTGGGCACGAGGTTGGAGGCTGCAAGGGGTGGTGTTCTCCACCAAGGGTAAATGTTGTCGATGGGTTAAATGCGTATAGTAGTGAGAAAAGAGAGATGTCCAGGAATAATTTGGAGGTAGAAATAACAAAATGTGGTGCTCATTTAAAAGCTTTAAATTCAGAGAGGGAAGGAGTCAAAAATGACTGCAAGTTTCCTGGGTGGGTGGTTACTGTCTTTGTTTGAAATGGGGACCCCAAGAAAAAGTTCTGGTGTAGGGATTGTGGGGGTTAGCTGATAAAAACTGGAAGCCCACATCAGGTCTTCAACATTGTTTGCTGTGTCATATTTATTTACAGCTTAAATTTTTCCAAGGCTGAGAATGCTTCTAGTTCCAATTCAGTTGAAAGGGTGTTTATTGATTTCTTGGACATCAGTGAATTATCTAAGTGAATGTTATAAGAATCCATAATGAACTTACAGTGTGTAGAAGGCTACGGTATCCTATGGTTTCTCATAAGTGCAGGCAGGAAAAAAAAATTCTCAAGGTAATAGTGATAATGACTTCAAAAATTTGAGAATAGCTTGAGGAATCATATCTTGAACATTAGTGGAATGAAAAAACATCTTATTTCTCTGTTTTGGCAAAGAAATTCTTATGGGGATCTTCTAGAATGTCATTTGTAAGGATATAAGAATGGAATGTTTAAACATTCTATGAAACGGCAGAGAAAAGAAATGTCCATGAGGAACCATAGCAATGAAAGTTCAAAAGCAATATAAATGACTGCCTGTGTGATTGACAGTTCCAACAGAATGCACTCAGCTGTCTGTGAAGCTTTGCAAGTTACTACAATTGTAGATAAAGGCCTCTCTGATATTATCTTCCATGATTCCTATCCAAGCAAAGACATTAGATTAGTTTCATTTGTTAAAACAAAAGGCTGGTTTCAAAGGAAGCACCCACTGCCATTTGCAGATTTGGTAGGAGAACAACTCACTTTTTCCTTTAACAGGGAGAAATATTCATCATTTGCATTTGTCTAGGAGAAGGGATAAGCTGCTAATTGCCTTTACAATAGCAGGAGATATGATTTACCACTCTTCCTAGCCATCGCTCAGTACTGATATTTTGAGACACTTTTTGGCATTTATTTTGTAGTTAAGCAGAGATATAAAGAATTCATTGTTATTTCAAAAGAATTCACAATTCATATTATAATATGAAATAACGGGAAAATAGAACAATTTTGTGGAAAAATGTCTGCATAATTAGAGACTTGCAAATTTCTTTCTTCCTTCAATGAGTGTGTTCAACAAATGGCAAATGCTAAACACCATTATTTTGAAACTGAAAATATAATTGCATTTCTTTCAATAAAGCTTTCTAGGGGTGTGTGGGTGGCTCAGATGGTTGAGCATCTGCCTTCAGCTCAGGTCATGATCTCCAGGTCCTGAGATCCAGCCCCAGGTCAGGCTCCCAGCTCAGCAGGGAGTCTGCTTCTCCCTCTGCCTCTCCCCTTGCTTGTGCTCTCTCTCTCTCAAATGAATAAATAAAAGCTTAAAAAAAAAAACAAAAAAAAAAACAAAGAATAAAGCTTTCTAGATAAAGCATTTATGCATTTAATGCAGCATTAGAACAACTGGCTAAAAGAATCACTTTAATCACAAAACCACTTCATTTGATCATTTTTAATAATTCATATTTTATCATAGAATGAATGTCTATGCAGGAAAAATAGAAATAAAAATATTTTTAAAAAGACAATGAAATAATTGCACTCTAATACCAGCGATAATGGCTGTGAACATTTTTGTATATATTCTTCTCATCTCTAGACAGAAAAAAAGAAAAATTAACTTATATACCTTAAACATCTTCCCATTCAGAAATTATATTTGTACATTAATTATGACTACATTAGGTTAAATTATATAGATTAATCAAAATTATTCAAACTCTAGTGACTGGGATTTTTAGGTCATTTTAAATATGCTATAAGAAACGTAGCAATGAATGTTCTGCAACTAAATTTTTGCCTGTCCTTAGTCTAAATCACTAGAAGTTAAAATGTTGAGATAAGTGCTAAAATAAAAAAATTGAGTTTTTTCATGATCTGACAATTTCCTTTATTCCTTTTATCACCTTTAAGTTTGCACTTATGTCTTATAGTATCTATTCATTAATTTTCTACTTGGTACTTTAATTTGTTAGAAAGCCTTAGGGATTCTGAGCTGAATAATGTGTAGATAATGGCTGTAAAAGAGCATATATGTATCAGGATGAGTGGCAGATACATTATAATAGCAGAGGGCTGAATAGCATGAACGGTGGATAGGAGAAAGGATTGAGTGCCACCTGCATATCGAACTACCAAGTAGACCTACAGGTCTAATTGGTTAAATGAGGTCCTGCGGGTTTGAGATTAAAAGAACAGATTGTGAGGGGCAGCTAGAATGGTTGGTGATAGAAATATTGTAAGAGGTACAGTTTGTGAAGTCAAGAGCCATAAACTTTTTGGTTTTCTTTTAAAAGTGGCCCTCACCTGGCCACCCCATCAGGAGAACCAGAAAGCTTTGTCCGCACAGGCGCTAGGAGCCCATGCACGTGGATGGTAACTGCTGCCCTCTAACGAAGGATATTCTTGGCTCTCATTTGTGAGACCACAGGGGTCAATTTAAATTTCCAATCATCAGTTGGGTTTATTTCACATGTAGAACTTCCCCTATGAAGCACCGAAGGAATACAAAGTTACTCTATAGGTGGAACATTTTATTTAAGGTGAGGTTATATATTAAAGGGTGCTTTTAGAATTCAAATTAGAATTTGGAGATCCTGGACAATTTCTTTTATCTAACCAAACTTAATAAAACCACAAGTCATTTTCAATATAATTGTAACATTAGTTTGAGAGTGCTCAAATTTATTTTTTGATTAAAATTTCTTGGTAGTAATTACAACTTGGCATTCAATTGTTTAAAATGGTAGTGCCCCAATATTTATTACTAAAGGAAACTACGGTGAAATTACTTCAAGTTAACAAAGTCATTCCCCCAGAATGGGACGTCTTGCTGCAAGGACTTTTCAGTCTACCTAACTGCTAAATCCCTGGGGCAAGAGTCCTAATTAGTTCAGGATATTGAAGTTATTTTCTGGTTCAATGCTATAAATGCCATCCAGGCAAAAACCATTATAATCAGTAACTCTAAGTCCACCATTTTTAGTTATTACTAAATGAATATGAATTTTAAAGGGCTAAATATTTCTCAATAAATATCATATATATGATATATATATATACACATGATATCATATATATACATTATATATATATAATGTGTGTGTGTGTATATATATATATATATATATATATAATGTGTATATATATATATATATCATCAAAGGATCCCTGATAATGCCTAGCAGCTTCTGGTAGAGTGTCAGGACCCATACAATAAGTATTGCAAGTTACAGCCAAGGTTTAAGTGGAAATGCTACCATTTAAAAAAAATAAAATAGTGATGCAGAGTAATATTAGTTCAGTATGAAGAGACGTTACAGTGCCACACCAGATACATTTAATACGGTTTTCCAATTCCAAAGTAATATGTATTTACTATAGAAACTTTAAAAATACATATATGAAAGATAATTGCTTTATAGGTAAATTATGGGGAGGAAGATAAGGAAGAGGGTTAGGTGGGGCTTTTAGCTGTGTTTGTAATGTTTTATTTTTTTAAAAAGAGATCTGAAGCTAATATGGTAAACTATTTGCCTTTGTTACACCTAGATTTATAGGTACATAATTTCTCTTTTTTTTAACATTTTAAAATTTTTATATAAAAGTATTTAAAACACCCATGAACTCACTACATAGGACACTTATTCAGCATTTCAGCGTTTAGCCTTCCAGCCTTTGTTCTATGAATAAGCAAACACATATTTTGTTATAAATGTAGAATTATATCTTTATATATATATACATTTCCACAGAAGATACAGTATGTGTTATAGATTAATATATATTATTAACATCAGTCTGTTTCATTAGTCCTTTTGGCTAGTTGTGTTGTGTTTTTTTTTCTGTCATGTTAATTTTTGCAATATTGGTTTAAGTGTTACCAAAATATCTTACCAGAGTAGAAAGTTAGGACCAAATTACACTCAGAATGACCAATTTAAAAATCTTTGCCAACTTCACAAGTGAGGAGTCTCTCATCGTTTTCATCTGAGATCATTTGTTTTTTTCAGACGTGGAGTTATGTTTCATTTGCCCACAGTTTGAATGGAAATATTTTCTAACAGTGATTTGTTTTAATCAGGTATGATAAAACATGTGGACATGACAATGACTGTCAGAAAGGAAGAAGTTTGTTATACTCATGGATCTCTAGAAACAGGAACAACATAGGAGTCAGGCAGGAGGCAGAGGGAATGAGGCAGTGAGTACAAGAGCCTCTGTCATGGTTTCCATGGGACAGAACAGGCAAGGCAGGGTGAGCAGGCCTAGGATTGGCGATTTTAATGTTTTCATCAAGCTCTAGCATATAGGGACTGTTCTTTGTTATCTGGTACCTACCCCTGGGCGAGTAGAGAGTAAGGGGATATGTGGCCCCTGGAGAACCTTATAAAAGCGTGAGAGCCCTATAGAAGAGGTCATGGGGGTGTGGGCTCTGTATCTGCTGGTTTACACTTGAAGAGCATGCTCCCTGGTAGGTTGTTTACTATCTACAGAAATAAACTAACTGGGAGTGTCAGTCCATTTAGGGTCAGCAAAGTCCTAGTTGTTAAAGCATCAGAATGAGGAAATAAAAACATAGTTAATACAAATTGGTGATTACATATGATGCTCTAAACGAATGAGCAGAAGTGTGTGATGCCCGTGAAGACTGAGGGAATTGGGCCAAAGATAACATGGTTGTGAAAATTATTCATTTATTAGACAAACGTTTTCTGAGAACTTACCACACGCGAAGCATTCAGTCATCGGCAAAATCAGGCACAGACTCTGCTTTCATTTAACTTAAACTCTGAACCTAATTTCCAAATGCATCATGCTAATGTAGCATTCTCATAGTGTGTATTCATACAAGATGGTTCAAAACCAAAGAGTAACTAATATGCAGTTGGTGTATCTATCATTATCTTCTGTATATTCTACATATGCTAGCTTGTTTAGGCTTTCAGACTTCCTTACTCTTTAACAGAGATACTAGTGTTGTATAATTTGATCATAATTTGGAGGAACTTTGGATAATTGGCAAGCTCTCTTTTTTTTTTTTTTTTGCAGTGACTCCATAAAATAATAAACGTATTTTAAGCTAGCATTAAAATGTTCTGATATAGTTCAGTACTTGGCACCCTCCTTCATTAGTCAAGAAGCGTGTTGTACAAATGGGGGATGTTTGAAATATCTCATTCTTTGGAATGAAATTGCAGGGTGTTTTCTCTAATACAGATGTTCTTACACAGATATATTTGAGTGAAGATAGTGAATATAAAGATTAAAATTTGCTGCGAGGACATGGGTAGAGTTTTAGCTTTGGATTGTGTTCAGTTCACACACAAAAATGAATATACACTTTAGTGACAATAGATTTTAAATGATTAGATGTTACCAAGTACTGACTTTTTTTTTTTTTTTGCGCCAATTACTGATTTAAATTCTCATTTCCAAGGAATGATTTGAACACTTAGTAGTGGTAAAAACTTGTTGAGAATCAGTTCTGGGACCTGAGCTTTCTTTCTCTGTGTACACCAGAGTTTCTCAGATTGATGACTTATTTCCCAATGGTTGGAAGGGATTTTTATGTTTAATCTACTAGAGGTTTATAGTTCGATAAAATATATTCAGTTGCAATACATGCCTTGTAAACATATATTTCACATTTATTACAAGAATGTTTTGCAGGTACATTGGGTGATTATTATACAAACTGATTTTAAAATGAGCTATCTCCCATTTCTGTCTTCAAATGATAGATGTGGAAAGAACTGGAATATTGTATGTGGCTTTTAAGTGATAGAACCTGTTGAGACTCCCTAAGCCAGCCAGCACAGTATTGTGTTATTCCCATTGTCAGTCTATTAGCAGGTTTATTTCCATTGCCCCAACTTTCTAACTTGGTTAGGAGACCAAGTTTCCCTCATCTCCCATCTTCTGGTTGCAACTTCACTAATCATCCTTGAACCCCTTCATTCCTTCTCAGCCTTCTTCATTGATGTAAGACACATAAGTTCTTTAAATGCAGCACATGAAAATTATTTGGCTTTTAATGCTGTTTGGCGTTGTTTCATTAATGACTTCAACTTAATAAAATGGTTTTCCAATTCATTTCTTTTTTATTGTTGCTTGTGTCACCTGATGTACTATATTGATGTTGATGGTAAAATTGAATTTTTTTCAAGACTTCTTTTTCTTCTTCCATAGCTGGAGGAAAAAAAATCAATATACCATCAAACTGAATTTAGATTCAAAATGAGTCCTTCATTAAATTCAGATTATAGAGTCCATGAAACAGAAATAAATATGTGAATGTAATTGGGTCTATTGCTTATCCTAAAAAGATAAATAGAAATACATATAGTAACCTCCTTATAATGATCTCGTGTTGAATAGCATTTAATAGTTTGAAAAATATTCTCAAAAACACTTCTTATATTTTATCCTCAAAATAATCCATATGAGGCAGCCAGAGTATCATTTTACTTCATTATGTATGTGTATATATACACACACATATATATACACATATGCATATAAACACACATATATAAAATATATCATTTTATCTTGTTTTAGTCATACAGATAAAAATTCAGGTGACAGACTTTTGAACTTACCCAAGTTCACACAGATATAAAGTGAACTATCCAAGGCTAAAGCCCATCATTCGTGTCTCTTGATCTAAAGTTTATTCTACTTTTTTAATAGGAAATATAGGCATGCACAGAGGAAAAGAAAAAAGAAGAAAAAAGATCTACCACAATTCCAGCACTAAAATGTTCAATTATTCAATAAATACATTTTGAAGTCCCATTATGCCAGGTACCATTCTACTTTAGTAGGGAGAACCACAATGAAAAAGAAGCAGATGAACATCAGTGACCTCATAAAGATTACATCATAATAGGGTGGGTTAAGTAGTTAAATTGTGCAGTATTTGTCAAGTAGTGACAATATGATGGAGAAAAATAAAGCAACAAAGTGTGGGGATTGGAGATGTGGGATGTTTGGTGAAATCAATCAGTAATCAGGAATGTCTCATTGGGAAAGTAACATTTGATTGAAAACCTATGTTACAAGCATTAGGTACAATATTACAAAGGTGTGACGGTCATGCTTAAAGAACAGCAAGGAGACCAGTGGGGCTGCAGCAAGTGAGTACAAGAGCTGAGGAAGATGAGGTCAGCAGGTTGGGAGAGGGGAAGTGAAGGAAATCAAGACTGTGGGTGAATTATGTAGGACAAAGCAAGGACTCTAGCATTTTTCTCTGAGTGAAATTGAGCCGTTTCAGGAGGTTTTGAACAAAGGAATGACAAGATTTAACTTAGATTGGAACAGATTACTCTGAATCTTGTATTGAGAATAGACTGTAGAGAGCTGGGCTTTGGGGGGGGGTGTTAGATAGTGGGACCAGTTGGAGGCCTGTTGCAATATTTCAAGTGATAGATGATAATGGTAATGTGAGATGACATGAAATGATTGTATTTCAAATATATTTTGAAGATAGAGCCAAGAGTATTTGCAGGTAGACTGAAGGTGTGTTGTAAGAGAAAGAAAAGAATCAGGATGACTCCGTTTTTGGCATGAACAAATAGAAAGAGGAGTTTCCACGAATTAGGCCAGAAAGACTATGAGAGAAACAATTTTAGAAAGAAGATCATGAGTTTAATTTTGGGTGCATTAAGTTTGAGATCAACTTTAGACATCCAGGTGAAAATGTTGAAGAGGGTTTTTGAAATATGAATCTAGGGTTCAGGAAAAAAGTTCAGGCTGAAGATATAAATTTGGGAGTTATCAATTTGCAGATGATTTTCAGGTCAGAACACTGGGTGAGTTCACCAAGAGATTAGGTGTAGAGAAAATGAGATCTAATAAGGATTGAGTACTAATGCAGCTCAGAGACACAAATAATAACCATTAATCCACCTCTCAAAAGGTAGTTGAGTTATTAAGTTAGCACATAAGGAAGAAAAACTGTATAGTAAACATAATCTTGAAAATTCCCTAAATCACCCATAAATTCAGTATACGTAGCTTGGTTTATACCAAGAGTTGCCAAACTGTGGCCATGGGACAAATCCAGCCTGCTGGCTTTTTTGTTGTTATTGTTTAGTGTCTTGTGTTTTTTTATGGCCTGTGAGCGAAGAATGTTTTTTAACATTTCTAAATGACTGGGGAAAAAAATCAAAAGAATAATATTTTATGACATGAAAATTCTATGGAATTCATATTTCAGTGTCCATAAATAAAGTTTTATTACAACATAGCCATGTTCATTTGTTGATGTATTATTTAGGGCTGCTTTAGCACTACAGTAGCAGAGCCGAATATTGCAACAGAGACCATATGTCCCACAAAACCTAAAATATTTACTGTCTGGCTCTTTCCAGAAAAATATGACAACTCCTGGTTTATGCAATTCTAGACACTTATATGTATATAAAGTACACTATAAAATAGTGTATATATGTAAGGTATTTGGGATTTTTAATTTTAAAGATAATTTAAAACTTTTTTTTTTATAGAACACGCATTTGATTTGCCTGAGTTAAGCTACTGAACCTATTACCATGTCTTGAGCATCTGCTGTGTTGCAAGTGCTTTGTAAATTACCACATTTAGTATGAATTTGGTATCCCTATTTTACAGACAAGAAAGTTGAGGATCAGAGAGATCAATGAGGATATCAGAATACAAACTCAGTTTCAAGTCTGGGATTTCTTTTACTCTACCACAATCCTAACATGTGGAACTACGTATGTGGGGTATCAGCACCTGACCTACTGTGTAGAGCTCCAGCAGGTCCTCTCAAAGAAGATACCAGAGATTTGGAGAATATTCAGAGGTTTAGAGAAAGGTGAATAAAATGATTTTTTAGAAATACAATATTAAAGACTATAACTTGCTTTAGAATTACATGTATTTACTCATCATAAATTCATTTTAAGAAAGTGGCTTGAATAGGCACTTTCCAGGGATCTGGAGATAAAATGATAAATGACACATTCCTTGACTCAAAGGAATTTTCAAGCCAGTGGTCAGATAAATAGTCAACTTTATTATGAAGGAAGTACAAATAGGTGTGATTTCATAGACCTGACACATTAGAATACTGGAGCTTTCATTAAAAAATACTTTGGTCTTTATGCCTAGTCTTTAAAATTTACGTCAAAAAAATCAATCAACAAAGTACAGCCATGCCCTTCCCCGACGTGCCTTTTGTTGCATCTGTCAAAGGGTAGGTATTCTGGCTTGAACGAACCTTACATATGATGAGATCCTGGAAGTTGTAGGTCATCTTGAATATGTTATCCCAAATCATGGCTGCAATGTTGTGTGCAATGAAACAAGTTCAGTCATAATTACTGGTATAATCAGAAAAGGGAAAGGGTCCCAGGGATTTTGGCTGCATTAAGTGTGATAATTATGAAAAAATATATATATTTTTAAATATGAGCTGTTCGAACTTGGGAAGGTAGCTGCTCTTACTGTTTTACTGGGCCTAATTGAACCCCTGAGAAGAACATTTTGCATTTTGAGAAGACCTATGATTCTGTCACTTGTCTATTTATAGACAGAATACTTCAGTGTTTTTGCATGGCACCTCAGTGGCGTGGAAATAGGAATATGGCTCCAAAATATACTATTTTCTCTCCCCTTTGTAAGTCTTATGACCCATGACTTGATAGAATATTTCTAAAGAAGAGTTTTATGCATCCTGTCTCTATGATCTTTACAAATCCTTTATCAGGCAGTGACATTAACCTCAGATCTAAATATTTCTGCTTTAAAAGCACAAAAGACTTTGTTTGCAAACTGCATAATTGCATGGTGTAAATTTATGAAACTTAAAGCAAATTAACTCCTACAACACAGCACACAAATAGAAGTTCTTGTTTGTTGTCTGGCCTGACAAAGACTTTTAACATGCCATTATGTTGCTGTTCCTGTCATCCTTTTATCTTCAGACTAACAAATAACATTCTGACAGTGTTAAAGGACATCTGAATTTTTCTGCAGAAAACAGCCCTTGAGCTGATACCAATGCTTTCACAAAGGAATAAAATAAAACTCACAAAGATATTAACTTGACATCATGGGGGAAAATTGTTAGAATGGATTTATATCCAAACCCATTATCCCATTTAATCTTTGCAAAAACCATGTGTTGTAGGTATTACTGTCCCCATTCTCCATATGAAGAATCCAGCTCAAGATAGTTGGATAGTTGAATACTATGCCTGTAGCTACACAATTAAATGGTGGAAGAAGAACTAAATCCAGGTTGTCTTATTCCATTTTTCATTCTCTTTCAAGGATACAGTCTTGCAAAACTACCAGCCACACATGAAATCCAAGTACTCTTATTTCTAGGGCATTCTGTTTATGCCATCACCATTAATCATTAACTACACAGACAAAAATTAGTTAATACAATTAGCTGGGGAGAATTATAGAAAGGTATATTTTGACAACAGGTGGAGGGATAAAGGAAGCAGGATAAATTTTGAGCTTGAAAAGTTATCTGGGATCAGGTGATGGGTGCCAGGACCATGAGAAGATGTCTTAAAGGCTCGAAGCATACTGTGGTTAAAAATATGGAAAGATAGATTCAGAACAATATGGGATAAGTGCTAAAAACAAGCTCCATATTCTGTACAACTTTGCTTCAAATTGGAAATGTCTGAAGGTTTAATATTTGGGGACTTAAGAAGAGTAGGTTTTCCCATCAGCAAATTTGTATATCTCCTGAGATCTAAGAAGCCTAGATAGGTATACAATCACTTCACTCCTACCAGTGCTATTGATTGATGGGATTTCTTCTAGCCTTTGCTATTCTTTCCTGAGACCTTAGTACGTGGAAAGTATATAAAAAATCCCCATGAGGTGCCTGGATAGCTCAGATGGTTGTGTCTTACTCTTGGTTTCGTCTCAGGTCATGATCTAATGGGTCATGAGATGGAGCTCACATCATGCTCCATGCTCAGCAGGGAGTCTGCTTCGAGATTCTCTCCCTCTGCCCCTCCCCCCATCTCTATCACTCACTCTCAAATAAATAAATAAATCTTAAAAAAAAAAAAAATTCTCCAAACACCTAGGGCAAAAGAAAAATGGTCCTCTGAGATCAAGAACAACCCCAAGAAAGAATTCAGGCTCACCAAATTGTTCAACTTCCCATGTTCCCAGAGTTGAGAGTTTTCTCCCCACAAAGAAGTAGCCAGGCTACTTCTAGGAGGTTTCTAGGAGGTTTCTAGGAAACCTGTCTCAGTTGAATATTCCACAATGATTAAAAATGTTGACAATTTTACACTGTTCAAAAAGTAACTACTAGCTGTATTGCCTATTGAGCATTTGAAAAGTACCTAGAATGATTAAGGAACTGCTTTTCTAATTTTATTTTATTTTATTTTAAATTATGTGGATAGCACAGTTCCAGAGTAGAGAGAGTATTGCTTGACCCAAAGCAAAGCCCTAAACTCAAATCACTTTTGAGACCTAGTGAGGAATGAAGTAGTGGCCCAAACTCCCAATAATAATGGAAGTTCCTTCTCTGCTGAGATCTCCTTTGACTCTGGATGGAGATCCTCAGAGCTGGTAACTATTAACAGCCTCAGATGCAAATTCCCCTCTTCATTGAAAAGGCTTTTAAGTTCAAATTTCCACCTCTGGCCATCAGTGCAGTTAGGAATCAGCAGAACATTTTATCTATTGTTCTAAGAGAACTTGATTTGTATGTGCTCATTCTGTCTCTATGCACCTCATTCTCTGTCCAAAATCTCTATGACAGTCTATTTATTCTTTATCACTGAAGCTCATATATTAATACTTATTCCATTCAGGCTGGCTGGGTGGAAAGTAGAGAACCTTTAGTCAAGGTTCAAGGCTTGGTTCAGGCTCAAGCCCTGGCTGAAGTCTTTATTAGTCTTCTGTATTTGAAGAAGGAAGTCATCTAACTCCTTTCAGTCTCTATCCCCCTCTGCAACAGCATGATATATATCTTACGAACTCATTGAAGGGATTAGATGAGAGAAACATGTATGACAGTGCTTTACAAAAAAAAAAAAATGTTAGGGACATGTCAAAAATTATAATTACTTTGTCAGTTGTCCATTCTTTCTTTCACAGACTTGCCCCTTCCCATTTCTGAAGTTTCATCCTTAATATCATATATTCACAGCAGACACCATATTTTCAATTTTTAAATACAACTGTATGCATTTACTGCCTGATGTATATATTTTCTCTTAGACTCTGATCAAATACCCATGTAACTTAGTTTCTAGAAATACTCTCAAAAAAGGATTTAATATATAATCGTTGTAAATAGCAATGAACTGTGGGTTCCATGTGTCTCATTCTGGTGTGAAAATTTCTGTCAACTATTCCAAAACTGTTCATCTAATATCCAATTATTTTATGTAGACATTAAGTTCAGGAATAATACAATGTCATTCAAAAAATTTAAAAGTTAAGGGAAATTCAATATTAGAATGTTAGAGTTTATTAGATATCATAACTTTTTATTGACTATTAATCAAATTTTAAAATAATAGATTAATCCTATCAATATTTTAGTTTACATGCTTGGGATTAAGAAAAATTCTGGATATTTTGTTTTATGTTTGTTTAATAGTTGTGTCTCTTCTTTTGTAAAGTCTCTTTTGGTTTTGCCCATTTATTTATCAGGGTCTCAGTATACTATCAATTCATGTGAGTGCATACTATTATATAAAAGAAATAACCCTTGTTTTCTCATATTTGTTATAAACATAACATTTTATTCCAAATACCTTTTTTTTTTCCTATTTTGGTAATGTAGTTTGAGGGTATGACTTTTTAAATATTTATGTACTCTGACCTGCATTTATTGTTCTTTCTAACTTTTTTCTATCTCTTCTGAACTTTGTAAATCTTTCATTCTCCAGTGGTTTCGCCAATTATTCTCAAATTTGTTCTCTATCAATCAGTTGCTTATATATTTTGTTTGTTCTTACCTCTCTCTTTGCTCATAATATTGGAGCTAACACAATTAGAAGGTTGTATTGTCAGAAAAGAGGTCGTATTGTCTGACAAGAGTCATAAAAGAAATGTTTGGTCTTTTTGGTTCTGCCCAACTAAAATGTTGGACAATGATTATACCATGGATTTCCCATGAAGGCCAAAGGGACTAGCCAAGTACTACAGTAGGTACTTGGGGCATGTGTGAGCTTATTTCATGTTAACTAGAACTTTCAAAATTGGTATTATTCTTATTCACTAAGGCTCTGAGAGGGTAGGTGGCTAAGATCATACACCTAGACATTAGTGGACCTGGCTTCCTGATCCTTCCTTGGAAGCAGGTACCCTGCTCAAGACTTGTCATGCTTTATCTTATTTGGTATTGATCATGATACTATAGGGTCATATTACATCCCTATTTTAAAGATGGGAAAACAGAAGCTCAAGGTCACAGAATTATCATGTAGTAGGTACTTGTAATCTTGGTTTTGTTCCTAACTCTTGGCCCTTGACCTTTATAGTCCTACTTCAGATTTACTCTATTCTGTCTCATACTTTAAACAACTTCCCAGTCATTTTAGAGTGGAATGAATTGCTGCCCAAATAGTTTGTTGTTGTTGTTGTTGTTTTAGCACATTTGTTTGATTAGGCACTTAATATAATCACTGTCAATTTAATAGTGTCAGTAGTGATTAATAGCTCCACAGTGTTCAAAATTTGATTTCCTTGTTTAAGTGTGCTTTCTATTACCCAGAATTTAGAGTTAAGAGAGAAGAAACACCCACACAAGTGAGGTTTCCTAGCATGTACTAGAGCTTCTTTGAAAAACAGTGAGCATTCCCTCCTGACAGGAGTGTTGACCCTGAAGTCTGCCATATTCATAACAAAGCCACAGAATCTATTTCATGTTTGGGCCTGGCCTGTCTCTGATGTGCTATGAGTTGCTTCCCAACTGTGTGTCCCAGCAGGGGAATCTATTTGAGGAAGTCCCAATACCATTTTATACTAGACAGTAGGAAAGCCTTCACAAAGCAGTCCTTGACACTTTTATTCAGCAAGGTCCTGGAAATGCACTTGAATATCTGGCTCTCTGGAGTCTGCACATTATTCAGAGGTGAGCATTAAGGATGAAAGAGTATAGTCAGAATCAAACAGAGCCTTTCCAGAACTTTTTAAAGGGTCATGGAAATGAAAAGACTAGTGAATTCCTTCTAATAATTCTGCCTTTCTCTGTTTTTCACAAGACTTTAAGAAACAAATACTGTGATTTCAAGATCACCTCTGTTGCTGATTCATTACAATACTTTAAATATCAAAGTATCTGAAATTACCATAATATTTGAAAATGCCATAACTCATACTTGTTCTATTAATCAAATGCAATTAGAGAGTACCAAGAATGTTCACGTGGGCAATCATCAGTAAACAGGTTTGTATAATCCAAGGAGAGAGCCATAAAGTAGGGATCAAAGGATCTCCATTTAATTATCATTAATAATCAGGCACATGAATGAGGGAATGAGTCAGTGGATTTACCCTGTTACAATTTCCTATCCATGAAATGTGATTAAGACACAACCATCTTATCTTGCTTATGGAAACGCTGCAAGGATAATCTAAGTACCATGTAAAATAGTTTAAAGAATTTTTAACAAAAGGGACTGACATGCAGCTTTTTCTCCTCCTTGACCAAAATATAGATGAACATGATAAATGTTTTTAATTATAAATATTTTCCTTAGAAGGTAGAAGAAATCAAAATCTTTTTTGCATAAAATCAAATTATTCACAAACAACACTGCTGTTAGACCCAAAATTAAAGCTATTACAAGTCACTCTTGAGGATGTGGCTCACCATGGCTTAATTTACTGTGCAATCATTCAAACTGGGAAAGGTCAGGGAATGGATGTAAATCCAAACCCTAGGGTGACACAGGTGCCAAGAAAGAAGCCAGGAAGGAAGGAGATGCTTCCAAGCTCGGAAGCTTAGGTGCTGCTAAGAGCAAGAGAGATTCAGTAACCTAGAGCTTATGGGATTCAAGGACAAAATAATAAAGCAGAAACAACTGTATTGTAAAAGCATTAATTCAGAGTCAACAGTAAGGGTGATTTTTATCTATTCACTTCATTCAAAAAATATTCATGGATTCCCTACTAGGTGCAAATGAACATACTGGTTCTAGGAAGGTAGAAATAAAAGGTACGGTAGACTTCATATATTCGTATTCAAGTTAGGAGACATGTGGGTAAACAGACAGTAGTAGTCAGCAAAGAGCACAAGGGGGTAGGGACCAGACAAAGGCTTACCAGAGAACCTCACACTTGAATCATGTCTTAAATGACCAGTTGAAACTAGTAGTTCCACTTCAAGAAGAATATGATAGAGAAAGTGTGTGTGTGTGTGTGTGTGTGTGTGTGTGTGTGTGTGTGTGTGTTATGAAGGTATGGATTATTGGAGGACAGTAAGTAGTTTATTACTGAAGATTAAGCTATATATATTGGAGTGGGGTTGGAGCTGGAGGTGGGGAAGGTAGGGATGCAGGATTTGAAGCTGAAGAGAAAAGAAGTATATAGTTTCATGTAGGTTCATATGTGCCACATCAATAGCTCTAGTCTCTATCATGAAGAACATAGGCATTGAAGGACAGGCATGACTTAGCACAGTTTAGTTCTGATTCAGTCTAATCATTAATGGTAAGGCCATGGAATATCTTTCAGAAATGGTGTCTTAAACATGATTTCATTATTTTGAAAGATCTCAGATTAAATTAAGCTGAAAAAATGTGTTCAAAAACCCTAGCTAGCATTATAATATTCTTGCATGTTGTGGAAGTTTGCAGTTGTGAGCTTTCAGAGCTGAACTGAAAAAAAAAAAAAAATTCAATAAAGACCAGAGCTCTATTTTATGAGATCACTCAGTCACTAGTACACAAATAAATCTCTTATAAGATTGTATTGATCCATGCATCTCTATCACAAGCAAAAATATAGGTTCTAACCATTTTGATCAATAAAGCAAGTAGTTTTATATAAGCATATAAAAAGGAAAAAGTAAAATACACATATTAATCAACCATAGATTATAAAAGCTTCACCATAAGGCTTGTTTTTCTTTGAGACAAACTATTTACTAAATGCACCATCTCTCAGAAAGTCTAATTATTTCATATGAATTTTTTCTACATTTCAGTTCCATAAGGAACATTTTTTAATACTTTTTCAATGCTGTTTGATAACAATACAAAGCTAGTTTCCATATTGTTCCCCTTTAGGGAGTGTAGTTACACAATTTTAATTGGTTGTAATCCTTGTAACACGCTATGGACTAATTATCACTACCCCTTTCAATAAATCAATAAAGAGAAGCCCAAGAGATTCACCTAGTATCACTGTACCTGCCTTAACCCCATTTTAAGGTAGCCTGCCTTGCCTGTGCTCTAATAACCAATAAACTAAACCACAGACATGCCACTGCAATTGCCCTTCCACAGCTCTGCTCAGCCTGCTCCTATTGGGGGCCAGTTTCTCTCCAACAAAGTCTCCAACTTTGTGCCAAGCTTGGTTTCCCTAAAACTTGGCTTTCATTCTTAGGTAGATGAAACATGCATTTACTTCTTACCATTTTCCGAAAAGTAAAATGCATAGCCTTCTAATCAACAAATGCTACTCTTTATTGAGTGCTTTTATTAGACAGAGTTCTAAGTGTTGTCCATGCATTCTCTCATTTAAGACTTACAACCCATGAGGTAGGTCCTTTTATTACTCCTAGTTTACAAATGAGAAATTTGAGGCAAATTTGAGGTAAAATAACTTCCTAAGTCTGCCCTATAGGAAGTGGTGGTGCAAAGCTTGAACTTAACCCAAGTAAGTCTGATTTGGTGGCTCATATCCTTGCCAACAATTCATCTCCCTTCCCTTTCCATGGCCGCCATTATAAGAAATGATTCCCAGTACTACCCAAGTTCCTTCAGTGTGCCTACTAGTGTAGGAGTCTTTAGTGTACCTGCTACTCAGTGTCTCCACTTGGTTTCCTCCAGCTCTGCCTATGAAAGCTTATTTCGCAAACCTCCTCCAGCACTCTGAGAACTTGGCAAGTCCAGTACAGCGTCTAACTGGGAGTGTCTTCTCTGAGCAGCATTCAGTTAGTCTTAATGGTGGTGTCTTGATAATCTCATTCCTCTGGTTCCCTGGCAACCAGAGTCTAACTTTCAATGGCAATTACTCAGGAATGGAGAACTGGCCTTTTCCTCTGATTTTCTTTTAGAAAGTTATAGAGTGATCATGAGTTTTGACTACTGAGATCCCATTTCAAACATCAACTCAGCCATTCCCCTGTTATATGACTTTTGTCAAGTGACTTAAACTCTTTGAGCTTCATTTTACCATCTGAATAATGCGTATATATTTCTCATTGGGATTCTTGCCAGTTCAAACTAAATAACGGATATAGAGGGCATTAGCATAATGCCTCCTGTATAGTTAGCATTCAGTAAACCTGTCTTGTTAAAATTCTTAATGCTATCTCTCCAGACCAATTCTTTCTTTTGGACTCCAGCTCTCTCCTGTCTGGATTCCTCTACTTCCATGCTAGTGTTTCCATGCCTGGGACTTCCCATTTCTTTCTATGATAATGATTTTCTTCTTGTCTGGATCTTTGCCATCAGTCCTTCCCAGGCAGAAATTAGACTCAGTTGGATTTAATAATAAACATGTAATTTCCATCTTCTGTGGACTGATTTTGAATTTACAAACAACTTTTAAGTTTTAGTCCCCACTCAACTACAAGTGTAATAATGCACCCCGGGCTTGCACCCATACCTGGCCCCATGTCGTCCATTTTCCCAAACTCAGGCTATATTGCCAAAGATATATTTATAGTGTATTAAGTACTTTCAAATTTGCCATTTCATTTGATTCTTGCAATAAGTCAGTTGAGGAATTGTAACCAGGCAAATGAAGAAATGAAGACTTGCCTTTTAAAAAATAATATTTAGTTGAACCATATGAAATTTCTGATACTTGAACATTGGCCTATGCAAACATTTCTTATGATTCAATCTAATACTTCCCTAAATATGTAGTACATGAGTTCTTTTTCTTATATTAAATAGTCTTGGTTCTTGAAATGCATCAACAGAGGTGCATGTAAATGTCACTCTTCATTCTGACATCATTGTATTTGCCACACTGAAATGAGAGAAGCCATCTCTAAGCACAAAGGATGGGATTCTATGGGACAGATGCTGCCTTGACATCATCAACTGACACAACATCAAAGCCCCTCACCTTTTTCCTTCTTTCTCGAACTCAAAAAGCTAAATTCCTGGTCATGCTTGGAAGGTTGCTTTGATGGTCTTACCTGGTGTTACATTCATTAATGCTTCTTGAGTTATGTGTTCACTATGAGAAGACTGGTAACCTTTTGTTTGAACTTATAAATCCAATATATCCTTCTTAGCACAATGACTGACACATTATAGCTGCTTAATAAATCTTGTTAACTGAATTGATAAATTACCTAAAATAATTTATCAGGTACTACTTAATGACTACTGTATGTGTATTAAATTTTCATTATGCAAAATAGTTTCATAACTATTTTTCTATTTGAGAATAGCCAACCCACAATGTTATACTAGTTTCAGGTATAAACATAGTGATTCAACAAGTTTATATGTTACATTGTGCTCACCACGAGTGTAGCTACCATCTGTCCCCATACACTGCTATTACAATATCATTGACTATATTCCTTATGCTGTGCCTCTTATTCCCACTTGATTGACTCTTTCCATAACTGGAAGGCTGTATGTCCTACTCCCCTTCACTCATTCTGCTCAACTCCCCACCTCCCTCCCCTCTGGCCACTGTCATTTTGTTCTCTGTATTTATAAGTTTGATTTTGCTTTTTGTTTATTTATTCATTCTTTTAAGATTCCACTCATAAATAAAATCATGTGGTATTTGTCTTTCTCAGTCTGACTTATTTCACTTAGCATAATACACTCTAGGTCTATTCATGTAGTCTCAAATGACACAATCTCATCCTTTTTATGGCTGTATAATATTCCATTGTGTGTGGTGGTGTATGTGTGCACATGTATGCATGATACACATACGTGCACACATGACATCTTTATTCATCTATTGGTGGACGCTTAGGTTGCTTGTCTCTAGTCTACTGTTAAAAATGGGAACATAAAAAAGGAACTTGAAAGTAAATGGTTTTTGAACTTCATTCATCCTGAGATATCCTCTTGTATGAAATTAGCAAGCTCACATTATCCTTAGAGCATCAGTTTTTCTCAAAATAGATAAACTAATATACATCAATGAAACATTGTGCCTTGGGCACTTTACTTAAAAGTGGTTAATGTGTTAATGATTTATAAGCACTACTCAAAATTATTGTTGAGAGTCTCAAAATGCAAAGAATAATTGTATTTTAATTAAGCTCAAAGCTTACTCTTAACATGAAAGAGAAAGGTAGTTTTTGTATGAACACCCTTTCACAGAAGTAGTGATCAAAGATGCATGGAAAAGTACTACAAAAATACTGCTCTCGCTTTGGTTTGCAGAAACAACTGGGTGCCTCTAAACTTCCTTTAAGGATGTCATTATGGGGTTCAAATGATTTCTGAAATCTTACTGGGAAGTGTGGTGTTTGGTGAAGAAACAGAAGTTTTTAATCTCTCATTATCAAACCAATTTTAATGTATAAGATATCACTGTTCATATATATTCTATATTGAGGTGAAACACCCTAAATAATTTTGTTTTATGGAGATTAGTGTCCTATGTATGTATACATTTTTGATGTTCTAGCAGTAATGTTACCTTTCTACTGTTCTGTCTGTGGGTAAAAGTAAAATAGTATACTTTTCCCTCAAAATTTTGTGAAAAATTTTAAACATACAACAAAGTTGACAGAACCTAACAAACAACTGTGTACTCTACCACCTATATTCTCCTATTAACATCTTACTGTGTGCTTTATCACATACCTATCTGCTTACCTAACCTTTTACATATTAATCCATTTTATTTTTAATGCATTTTAAAGCAAATTGCAGACATCAGTACACTTCCCATGAATACTTAAATGTAATACTTTATGTCCATACTAAATATTTAAGTATTTAATACTTAATATTTAACATTAAATATTTAATACTTAAATACTTGAACAGCACTAAATACTTAAACAGCACCAGTTAAAGTCAATATTTTTTGAAGGGTTTTTTTTTTTTTAGGTGAAACTTACATACAATGAAATATAAATATCTTAAGTGCATATTTCTGAGTTTTGACAAAGGGATACATACACCTGTGTAACCCAAGACTCTATTCAAAATATCATCCATTACCGTCACTCTAGAAGATTGCCCTTTCCCTTCACCTGTCAGTACCTGCCTCCCAAAGGAAGCTGCAATTCCAATCCAACTCTCGTGTGTGTTCTAGAATTTCATATCAATGGAATCATATAGTATGGACTCTATTGGGTAAGGCCTCTTTGCCTCTGCATTTTTTTTTTTAGATTTATCTGTGATATTGCATGCATTAGTGGTCTTTTCTATCACTAAGTAGAATGCCATTCTATGGATACACTATACTTTGTTTACCCAATTATCCTTAATGAATGTCTGGGTAGTTTCCTGTTCAATTTGGTTTCGTTTTGCTATTATGATTCAAAGCACTACAGACATTTATGAACAAGCATTCTTATGAACATCTGCTTTCATATAATTTCCATAAATATTTAGAGGTAGAACTTCTGAGTCTTAGGACAGGTACATTTTTAAGTTTTATAAGACATAATCGAACCACTTTATAATCCCACCAATGATATATGAAAGTTATGGTTGCCACATCTTCACAGAGGTTAGATGTTATCAGTCTTCTTAATTTTTACCGTTCTGGGGTATGTATGATGGTATCTCCATGTGGTATCTCCTCTTAATTTTCACTTGCCAGGTAACTAATGATGTTGAGTATCTTTTGTGCGCTTATTGGCCATTTGAATATCCTTACTTGAAATATCTCTGTACAAATACTTTCCAACTTTTAATAATTGAGTTGTCTGTTTATATTATCAACCTGTGGAGGACTTATATATCTTGTATATTAGTCCTTTGTCAGATATGTTTTGCAAGTATTCTCTCTCTGTGATTTGCTTATTATTCATTTTTAATAGGGTCTTTTGATGAGCAGAATTTTTAAACTTTTGATAAACCTAATTTATCAATGGTGATCTTAGGATATCCAAGACTTCCTTGCCTACATCTGTGTCACAAAGTTATTTCCCTGTGCTTACTCTAAAACTTTACGGGCTTAGCTTTTGTATTTAAGTCTGTGGTCAATCTTAAATTATTTTTTATGTGTAGTGAGGTAGGGTTTGAGCATTTCATTTTGCCTGTACAGTTATTTCACCAAATTTGAAATTTTTTTCATTTCCTCATTGTGTTGCTTTGGCACCTTTGTTGAGAATAAATTATCTATTTAAGTGTATATTTATTTCTGGACTCCTCATTTTGTTCCACTTATCTATATGTCGGTTCTTTTGCCTATACCACATTACCTTGATTACTGTAGCTTTATAGGTCTTGAAGTGAGGTAGTATAAGTCTTTCAAATTGGTTCTCTTTCAGTTTGTGTTGGGTAATATAGGTCCTATCATTTTAATGGACCATTTAAAAATAGTAATTGCCTATTGTACCCTGTTGGGAGGCACAGCAGGGGCTGGCAAAGAATATTCACTTTAATACTTTCTAAAATAACAACTCAGTTTTTGTTTTTCTTAAATGTCTCTATATCTAAACATTTAACTAGAGTTTTGTCATTAATGGATTGGTCATCTTAAGAAAATGCAGTGTTTCAAATATTTCCAGAGAAGGTAGGGATTCTTTGAAAGTTCTTAATAAAATACATTTCAATTATTCAAACATAATTTAAAGTTAAAGTGCCTTTCAATTATTTAAACATAATTTAAAGCAATGAAATATGTAAAACTTCTCAGAGGTTGAAAGTAACATGATTTCTGTATAGAAATGGATACATGAGACTTCTGATATCACAAATGTAGTGCCGATTCTTGAAACGTGCATGTGTATCTGGACTATTTCTTGTTTATCCTGTACTCTGGTAACCCCGAAAATACTTGGTAGGTGTCTATGGATTTAATTTATTGGTTGTGTTTGTTACTTTCACTGCTGAGCCTGAAAGAAGATGTCGTGTAGTCTTAATGAAACTGGTGGAAGAACCATGGTTGTGAATGAGACATGTTTAATTCTGGCACCTAATAGCTATTTGGCAAATATTCATCGCTACTATTGATGAGGGCCCCAAATCTTTTAAACCTTCTTAACTACTACATATATTGACATGTTGAATGTCCGCTATTATTTTATACAATGCAATTATTGTTTCTTTGTAGGCAAATGTAGTTTACCTTAAACCATGTGAGATGAATAGCAACTCTGGTTGACATTGTTTAAAATTTGTCTTGAGGAAACATGTCTCAGATGTTGGTGGGTAATACCTCAGAATGTATATTTACAGCGCCGCTGCTTTTTAAAATCATCTACATGAAACACAAACATAAAATACATTATCAGAAAAGTTTGTTATAGAATTGTGAAGAGTTGATTTTCATTATTGCTGAAAGGCTTAGCTGATAACCCTAGATTTATTTATAAATGCAATCATAAAATCTCATAGCATCCATGGGGCCACTTTTTGTTTAGGATACTGCATAAAATAAGTACTTTCCTCAAGTAAAACTATCTAATAATGTTCTAGAACTTTAGACACTATGTTCTGAGATCAAATTATTTTTGATAATGGACTGTGAGGTCACATTTTTCTTCTTGCTACCAGTGTAACAAAGATAGGATTTAAGTTCCTTATTAGTGGTGGGAGTCAGAGTCTCAGCACTGTTTCTTTCTGCCAATATCTTTAATTGCCATTTGTTCTTACTGAGAACAGAATTTCTTGTTTGTCATCAGGTTCCCCTTGAAATTAAAATGGTTTCACACATCTCAATTTAACTTTATTTGGGTCTGATATTGTTCACTAAATCTCTACTAAACACAATTTCTAATGATTTCTCTTTGATCACCGTTTTATTACTATTTGTGAGCAAAGCCTCTCAGAATTGGTTTAAAACCCTGTTTGCTTTATTTTCAACAAAGGTATCTACAGATCTTCCTGTTAGCTTTCTGCTATTCATCAAGGAAATTTAAATCTAACTGCTTTTAAGTAGGTTTTTCTTAGCACTCTTTGGAATAAAAACTTGAAGAAATGTGCCTCCAGTGTATTATTCTGATTTTCTAAACTCAGACTCTAAAAATCCTGTGTTTTCACTTAAGAGCCTGGGAATTGTCAGTTTTCAATTTGCTCAGATTGGATTTTAGTTATGAGAAACCTAGACCCATGGAAAAGTGCTTTTTAACCAGTTCTTGAAATCAATATAGCAATAAAGCAATGCATGAGAAATAAATTATTTTGCAAAAAAACTTTACAGGGTGAATATCATGGAGCATTCTAGCTGATTTCATATTTAGGTGAGGTATTTTATCACTTACACAAAATTATTCTATTTAGGAAACCCTATCACTGGTACAGCTTTTGGTAAATAACCACTTTTCCCAATTTTCTATGTTAATATATTCCGCTTTAGACCAATATTTCCCAAACCTGTCATTAATTTGCATTGTTTATGATTTTTTGTCATATCCTAACCTATATTTATTTTTTGTTTAAATTGATTTCAAATCTCATCACAACTTAACCGAGCCTTAAGCTATGAAATTATAGATCGATGCACATTAAATACATATTAACTATTAAGATTTAAATTGATATCTACCATATCATCTAGAAATCATGTTTTCCACTAGTGACACAGGTATCTGTTTAAGAAAAAGCTTTTGGTTTCCTACATGATCTATATAAATATGGATATTTGACAAGACCTGTTTCTATTAACCTGGAGGTTGATTGAAAAGAAATAGAGGTGTGAAGACTCGGGCAGTTTATTAAAAGAACATTGAATTAGGAATTAGAGAAAGTAGATATATCTTCTAATTGACTTTGTATCTTTTCCTTGCAGTATAGTTTTGGGCACATGATCTCCTGAGGCCAGATCGTTTGCTTCATCTCCACATTAAAAGTGTAGATTTGCTAAGACAACCTTCTAGCTTTTAACTTTCTGGGAAAGTCAGAAATGCTATATAGCATTCTTGGATGATGCGTTATTTTGGGCAACACATATTTGAAATTGTATTACTATTTTTTAAATTTTTTCTTGGATTACTGATGAGAGCATGCTGTTGTTTGTTTCAGTACTCCATGTGAGTTCTTGTAAACTTATTAAAGTTCACTGTCTGGCTTGGCATCCACGTCTATTCCTGGTTCCTATTTGACTACATGTCCAGTGTAGGAAGTAGAGTGCTTCTGATATTTAAGGAATACAGATTCTTTAGTTAGTTAAGTTTAGTCACTAGCAGGAGGCCCTCATGGAGCTTTGTGCTTGGGAGAGAACAGTTGGAGAAAGACTTGACTTTGATATTCTGTATAACGTTGGGCAAGCTACTCAAATCCTCTGATCTTCCATATTCTCCCCCTGTTCCAGATCTACAGGTATTTGAATGGACCGGTAAGGGTCACCTCATTCAGTAGAGGTGACCAGGACGTTCTCTAACATCGGTGTCAGTCACGTTTGACGTTCAGTTGGTGCATTGGCAGGAATAGATAGGTATCCTTGATCTTGTGGTGTATGCCTCACAGAAGATTTTAAAAAATAGCAGGATGCAACTCTGTTATGTTTATGGCTTTATAAAATAAACTACTGATTAAATGACTAAATAAAATGAAACAATATTTTAGCTTTTCTCCTTAAATTTGCCGTTAATTGCTCTTTGGTCTTCTATACTGAGGTTCTAACTTCACAGGTTTTGTGCGTATCTGAGCTTTAAGTGGACTATGTATGCCCTTACAAACTGTAAATATTTCTGTAGAATGTGAACATTCTTGCATATTGCCTAATAGAATTGCTTAGGAGAATACCTCTTGAAATCATCTTATCTGCTTTGCCCTGACAGATTACATGGTGCACTGAATAGGTACACTAAAACCAAGAAGACTGTTCTTCCAAATAGCAAGTTCTGTTACCATGGAAAAGGGATCTAGTTATCTTGGATGTTATTTTTCTTCCCTCATCTTTAAGTGAATCGCTCATTTAGAAGTCTGTCATTTATGTCATAAGATGATTATTTTAAGTGAATTTTGGTATTTCCAAAAGAAGTTTTTTCTCTACTCTTCATTATGTGAACTCAGAGTTGGTTACATTTTACTGGTTAAAGATCAGCAGACTGGGAGATCACATCATTCTAAGCCAATTCTGTGTGCAACCCTTAAACTATGTTTACTTTTCTTTAAATTTGACAGTGTCTTATATATCAAAACAGTATCTAAGTTCAAAGTCACTTGGCTTTTCCGTGCAATTTAATAATTTCAAACAAAAGGAAAGGTTATACAACACCACACAAAAGAATCGTAATTGGTACTATTTGGGTTTTGTTTATTTGATTGCTTCTTTTTTTTTTCTGGATTAACATCTTGCCATTTTTCAAAATATGTCTTTATTTGCTGATTTGACTCACAAATCTGCAGGATCCTTGAACAGGGTACTTGCCCATTTGTGTTATTCCAATTTTTATACATCTAGCTTTACTACTACAATACTTGCCACGTGCAATCTCCAGCTCTTTTAGTCTGTAAGAAGCTACACTGGAAGAGAAGTGTGGCCTGCATTCATGGTACTATGATTTTTTTTTTTTTACCTCACTGAAATTCACTAAAAACAGAACCTATTTTCAGCCATTCCTTATTTCAATCTGCATTCCTTGCCTGAATCACTGTAATAAAATAGGACAAAACAAATTTTGATGGGCAATTTCATCACAGCCCATCTGTTCGGTTGTGCTGTGTGGCAGAAACCTAGGCTTATCTGTCCTGCTCGTAGGACTGCCTTACTAAAGTGTGGAGAATCAAAACAGCAAGGTATTTCGTTTGCTTCTATTGCTGTTGACTCCCTTCCCCACCCTTTACAGTGAGCCTACAGCAGCAATCAGGTAACTAGTGGGACCAGGGAGGGGTGTTCAGACGGAGTTGGAGCTAGGCCAGGTATCCTGTTAGAGGTAGTCATGAGGACAGAGCATTAGTGGGATGAGTCCAAGCTATAACCCACTAGGGAGAACAGATTCAGACAGTAGAGAGACCCACTAAATACTCCAAGTTCAAACAACAAGAGGGATAATTAAAGTGAAGGTTCCGAGCCAAGAGTGAGCAGGTGGATAGGGACCAGATCTGCACTGGAGCTCGTCATAATCCAGTGAAGAGGACTTCTGCCTGGAGCCATTGTGCCTGGGACTGCTGTTTACCAAATGGAGGGTTCCTAGGTTTGAAAGATCATGAAAATACAACTACCTCAGTACTTGAAGGCTAAAAGTAGGCCAGGCTGAAACGTATGACTTTCTCCTCACTATTTGGGTAAAATTCTTCAGATCTTCCACTCAAAGGAAGGCAATCTGCTTGTGATTCATGGGTCACTTGTTCTTCCTTCAAAATGGCCTTGCGCATTTTATTATATTTTATTTGAATGTAAACGCAATTACTGAGCAGTAAATAATGATTTTCCTTATCCATTGATTACTTAGTGCATGTTGATGCATTGATCTGTACAAGTCCAGCTTAAAATGGAGCAGATGGGTATGTAAAGGTTTATTCAAAATCAATGTGAATTAGATTGCTGCTCCCCAGTAAAATGGATTGTGAGTTAGAATGGCTATTTTCTTAAACCTAATGTGATAGAATGCCATCTAAGGCAATCTGTTAAGGTGAACTGACTGAAAATGCGGCTCTTGATCTCAAAAGTAAGCGTTGCAAAAGATACTATGATTTAATGAGCATCGATATAAATATCATATGAAGGGACCACATTGTGTCTCGGAAAATGTACTTAATGAATTTTAGCAAATCTCCGGAAAAAAGAAAAAAGCTTGGCAATAAATCTCATAAAAAAGAAAGATAATCATGGTCTTTTGAGTTGTACAGAATTATGTCAACTGCTTTTCTTCCTAGATTGGGTGTTTGCAAATATTCACATATACGTATGTTACAGTAGTTTCATCATCGCTCTGAATGCAAGAGTACTGATGGGATGGCTTCAGTTAAAGGCAAATCATTAACATTTATGTCCTCGTTTAATGCTGTTGCTTACAATGTAAAGAAAATGATAATCCATATACAGTTCATTGGTTCTCTATTCAAGCTTGCTCTTTAACACAAAAACTGTCTAAACATTCATGTTCCTGGTTATTAAGGTAATAGGCAATTCTTTGTCAATCTTCTTTTCCTAGGTAGATCTTGGAGGTTTGGAAAGGCCAGACAGGAGAGGAAGGTGTCAGAGGCAGTACAAAAGATTGGGTTTTATTCCAGTACAGGATACTGCTTTGGCAGAAAACAAAGCATATTCTAAAATGACTGTGGGCTTTTGGTTTTCCAAAAACCCACACTGGAAGTGTTCATCAGTGGATTGTGCTTCTGATTCCTTGTCCATTTACAGAGTGTTAGATTTGCAACAGTGTACCTGTGTGTGGAGAGATGTCCCAGAGAAAGCCTATTCTCATAAATGAGACTACTCAATAAACTTTTATTGAGCATATAATTTGTACAAAGTAGTACACTGTGCACCAGGGATTTAAAGAAACATAAAACAGCCCTCCTGCTTTCAAGGAAATGTTTGGTGTGAGATCCTGATAACTATCAGACAATGTAAGTCCTATGCAAGCTATGTGAATACAATACTCCAAGAACTCAGAGGAGAAAGGGCGACATTACTCTATCCAGGGGGTGTTGGGGCATTTGAGTTGGGCCATAAAGATGAACTTTACTTTGGAGGATTGGGATAGCAGGGTGAAGATGGGATTGGTGAAAAAGCTAGGGAATTCAATAAAGCAAGAGAAATGAAAATACAGCACGTAATTTAGAAGGGTGGGTTATGTAAAGTAATTGGAGATGGAGCAGTTGGTAGGGAAAGAAGATAGATCTTGAACAGACTATTTTTCATGTGTATTTTTCAGACTAAAACACCTAAAAGAGCATCTTATTTATTTTTGTTTGATTATTTAAGTTTAAGGAAGACTTTATTGAGCAGAATGTGGTCAAACTGCTGGATGTAACAATGAATGGGCAAATTTGTAGATCAATAGAACAATGTATCTATATACTCTGTGTGTGTGTGTGTGTGTGTGTGTGTGTTATAAACATTCCTTTCAAGTTCCGTGTGTGTGTGACCTAAATTATATTATAGTTCCAATTCTGACACCGCCCAAATATATGACTTTGGCTTGAGTTATCAACCCTTCTGAAATGTAACGTGGTGGTCTCTAGTATTTCTTTCAGCTGTAATCTTCTTTGGAGTGACCATATAATTCTGTGGTTCAAAGCAAAATATAAGGAGTCTTGGGTTCAAATTTTAGTGCTAACACTTATGTGCGACTAACACTGTGTAAGATTTTTCATTTTGTTATAATACAGGGTATACTCTAATCTTGATTCCTCTTGTATAAAATTAAAATTTATAAAATTTAATATAATTTAGTCATAATTTTAAAATAGTGCCTACATCACAACACTGCCTTCAGCTTAAATGGAAAGCGCTTACTTGGCCCACTTTCTGTCATATAGTGAGGTGCTTAAAAGATGCTACCAATTATATTATATTGATTAGTAAATTAACAATGTTCACTCAATTTCTTAGCTTTTGATTGTAGAAAACCAGCATTTTTATTAACATTATTCACCTTGGCCTTGGACAGTGACTGCTAATCCTTGAATTTTAGTTCTGGCTTTCCTAGGACTTAATGGTTTTGCTTCTAGTACTCCCCTAAGGCCTGATTTATTTTTGGAAAACTAATTAGACCCATTTCTTAAGGGAACTCTTCCTTGACTGCCAAACTCGATTTAGTTTATTCACAGTTCTGAGTAAGGGGTGCCACCACTACTCAGCTCAGTCCCAGGGAATTGACACTGACTGGCTATCACTATCGAAATAGGGAACAAGGGGTAAGGTTGACAGGTAGGATATGTGAAGACCTGGGTGGCCACAGAAAAAGATGGTACCCTATTATTATTGCATAAAAATAAGCAATATGAATCAGAATGCTCCTTAGAAGTTTCTACTCTAAAATGCGGAAAATGACCACAAATGCTTCCCTCCCATCAAGCAGTGAGTCTAGTTTTGCACCTCTTGAATCTGGACTGGTCTTATAATTCCCTTTTGTGGCATAAGTGACATAATGCAAGTTCTGAGCCTGGGACTGAAGAGGACTGTGCACTTCATTCCTCTGTCTTGGAAGAGAGAAGGCTTGCCATGTGAACAAGCCAGTTATAGCCTGTCAAAAGGTGAGAGATCACATGAAGAGACGTTTCACTTCATCTCAGCCTTCCCACCTGAAATCATCATAAATAAGCCAGCCCCTATCAATTTAGCAGCTCTTCCCCAATGGAGCATACCTCAATATCATGAAAGCCATCTACAAAAGGCCCACAATGAATATCATTCTCAATGGGGAAAAACTGAGAGCTTTTCCCCTAAGGTCAGGAATACAGCACGGATGGTCCACTCTCACCAGTGTTGTTCAACATAGTACTAGCAGTCCTAGCCTTAGCAATCAGACAACACAAAAAAATAAAGGCATCCTACATGACAAAGAAGAAGTCAAACTCTCACTCTTCACAGATGACATGATACTCTATGTGGAAAACCCAGAAGAATCCATCCCAGAATTGCTAGAACTCATACAGGAATTCATCAAAGTGGCAGGATATAAAATCAATGCACAGAAATCAGTTGCATTTCTATGCACTAACGATGAGACAGAAGAAAGAAATTAAGGAGCTGATCCCATTTACAATTGCATCAAAAACCATAAGATACCTAGGAATAAACCTAACCAAAGAGGCAAAGGATCTGTACTCAGTGAACTATAGAACACTCATGAAAGAAATTGAGGAAGACACAAAGAAATGAAAAAATGTTCCATGCTTATGGATTGGAAGACCAAATTCAAGATGAAACTTGAACCAGAAAAGAAGAGAAAAGAAAAAAGCCCCAACTGCTGACCTGCAGAGTTGTGAGCTAAATAATCGGCTATTGTTTTAGAAACTGTGTGGGGTGGTCTGTCCTGTAGTAGAAGTTAACTGCTATCCTTAGCGATGCAGGAATCACCTCTAAAATATCTCTTACAAGTTTTGCATTAAAGAAAAGATTCCATCTTTCATTTTCTCTGTATTTATTTTCATGACTGAGGAGACTGTATAGGTTCAATAATTAGTTTAGATCAACATTTAATATTTAAAATTTAATACATTATCTGAGTTTTCACCATAACGGACTTAAGTCACAAATAAAATTTATAGTCTGTTTTTGAGGTACTGAATTTCATTATGCAGCTTTTAAATTGTCCAGAATTTTTTTTATGTCTGATTTACTTGGACCCAGTGATATTTTCTAGACTTAAATGCGTTTAATACTTGTATTTTGTTGTTGTTGTTTTTCTCACCCAATGTTACTGATCTCTGGGATTTGCTGAAGTTTTCTGAATCCAGTGTTGATTTTTGTAACTCTCTATAGCACTGTAATACCTTAGTTGTGTCAAAAACCCAACCCAACAGGCTTGGTGAGCCAGATGTGTGCCTGTCCAACCAGCTCACCCCAGTTTGAAACACGATTCTTTCATCATCTCTGTCTTCCCGTAAGGCTTAGATGTTCTCAAACTTTGGCTTAACTCCAGCCTTCTCAGAGCAGCACTCTGAATCATGTCTATGGCATTTGTTTTATCTTTTTTTGAGTAAATGTCCCGATCATTTATTCTATGGATTTCTGTGATGGACCTAGTGAGGTTTCTTCCAGCCATAGTTATCTCTATCAATCCATCAGCTAATTGCACGACCTTTTCTTAAAAATGCGATTTTGCTGCAATCACTGTTCTGCACACTCTGACCCATTATAGTAATGAAAGAAAATTAAAGCACACTCCAAAATATGAAAAAAAAAAAAAAAAGCAAAGAGCAGCAAGATCAAATGAAATGGTTATATCCATAGCCTGAAATTTAAATGTGGGCAAATTTTTTGTCTGGGGGGAGTTTTTATGTGTAGCTCTTTTAGAATAAATATAAAAGATAAAGACTGGAGTTAAATAGAAGTGTTGAATTGACTCCCCAGACCTGTGCCTTCCACATCATGTTTATGCAATTGTGTTTTTAAGTCAATGTCTTTATTCATCTGAAAATATCACCCAAGTGCTTTATCCCATCTACAAAGGAATCACATTTCAGTACTGCTGAGTGCATTGGCATAAAAGTTTTAATCCCTTTATAGTCATCAGATGAAACTAACTAAGGGGAAGGGTATCAAAAAAGTGAAACAGTCTCAATCATTTACCTTTCAGTAATTATTTTTTGATGTTAAGAGCATTTAAAATCCATCATCCTTCACCTGCAAATTGCATAAGCCAAAAATCACACAGGTTATATATTGAATGGAATACAATGAAAAGTATCTTATGTTGAGCAGAGTTGAGATACTGTTGTCTCTCCCACAGAATTCAAATTATCCCAGAATACCTATTTGTAGGCAAGTGATATTGCACTGAGAGACAAAGAAATAATTTACAACTCTTATAATTATGGAAATTTTTAATTTTATCTCATGGAGTTAAAATAGAAACAATTTTTAATTAACGTATTCTGGGAGCCTCATAATGCAACCTCCTCGTTGGCAAGAACACATTTAACCTAACTTTATAAAGCATTAATATATTGTTCAATATTACTCCTCCTGTGGGAAATCAGCAAAATTTGATGATTACAGAGGAGTGGCCTTGAAGATTGAAGGGTGAACATATCATTTCTAGGGAATTCCATCAAGACTGTGAAAATGTTGTGATAGCAATTAGAAAGTACATCAAATTAATATCATTAGACTATTTGGGGCCCAATGAAATCAGATCTTACCTAAAATGCTGTGTTTTAGAAATTAAATTTAATCCATCCTTTAAGACTGTTATCCTATGCATGTACATTCTTATATTTTGTATAAGAAATTATGTATACATAAATATACTTCTTATATTTTCTGCAAAAATATAATTGCCAATTTAATACCTCCTAGATAATCTAGTTCAATAACCCTTACTCGGCATGTGAGAAATAGAATCCCACTTAGTTGGGGTGGTTTTCACATTCTTCTCTACTTCTTTCTTCTTTTTGAATGCCTCTGTTTTACTCATTTGTTCCATTCACGAAGCACCTTTACCAAGTCTGTTACCGCATTAGTCTCTGGGGATACAAAATAGGCATGTTCTTCTCCTAACCCAATCAGTTGTTGGATATAAATATTTTTATGAACATTATTCCCAACTGTAACCTTAAATTTAAACAAACCAGAAAAACACAACTATACCACCAATAAAGAATATAAAGAAAAATATATTTGTTCAGTTTTTTGAACCCCAATATTAAAGAAAAGAAAAAAAATCAACCCTACAGCATGTGACATTTATATTACACAAAGTTCTACAGTCTCACGTGTGCATTATTGTAATTATTCATACCAGAATTGCTTGAAAGAGTAAGTTTTCCCAATAAAGTTAAGATTCAGTTTACAAAAGCATATTTATTACATAAAGTAATGTGGGCTCATGTGACACAATCATCTTATGAATGGACCCAGACTTGCCATTTTGACTAAACCAAGGAAATACTTCTCCACTGGTTTTATTCAGAGCAAGTAGAAACAGCCATAGGCTTAGATTCCATTGCCTGCATTCTTTCCTGTTAGATATTCAATAAATGTAATTAGATTGATTGACTGACTAAACAGTCTTATTTAACTTCATAGAAGGAAGTATCTCTATAAAAGGAAATTCCCCTCGATAGCCAAATCTTCTGAAGGATGTCTTCAATGCAAAGAGTAATGAGTATTTCCCTCCGGAGAAAACTGACCTAATACCAGCTTGGTGAAGAGACCTAGCCCTATGTCCATTAGTGAAAGTCAATGCTATTGACAATCATCTAATGCTTTTATGCTTTACACTAGAGTACTTAAGAAATAAGCATCATTGATGAGAACTAAAGGCTGTTGATGTGTTCCTGTAATTAATCTTAATTAATAATACATTAAATATTTTCCTGATTGTGTGCACATACATCATTTAACATTGATTTATGCCAAAGCCATTAGGAAAGATTTAGTGGCATATCACAGTCAGGGCTATTCTTTTATTTAGTTTTCTTCTTCCTTCTCAAAAAATGCCCTAGTTACCAATAATGATATTGTCATTGATATTAATGCCCTAGTTACCAATCTGATATTACATTTGTAACAATAGTAATATTCTGGCTCCTTTAAAAAAAGTTTTCAAAATTGTCTAATGTACATAGTTTAGAAAAATATGTATATACTTACATAAATACAATAATACCTGTATATGAGTATGTATATACCTCTATATGAATATGAATATAAATGTATGTCTATGTGTGTAATTATGTGTGGATGTAAGAGACATCTCTTTTGAACTAATATCAAATGCAATGAGTTAAACTGTTTAACCAAGTTCATATCTCCAAACCAGCATTAATTTCCAAAATGTGTTATATACTGTCAAGACTTCTGAATAGTGCTAATCAGGTGAAAATTATCAGGTGAAAATTAAGATGATCTCTCAAGGGACTGGGCAGGAATTGGCACACAATAAGAGGAATCCTTTCTGTGAAAAGGATAGAGACTGTGGTGGAATTGAGCAATAATTAACATATGAAAAGAGGTCACCAGGGGGGAGAAAAGACGTGAAAACCGTTACACAGAAAAAGCAAGTCCAAGTTCAAGTCAGGTGGTCATATATAAGTCAATTCCAAGATGTCACTAAAGGTGCAGGAATCCCAACAAACTGGGTCAAACACTGAAGGTAAGTGTATGGCGACTGATCAGAGTGGATTATGAGTGACGTAAATCAAGAAATACCATGGAATACTCTTTTCCTTATGCCTGGTTGGACACTGTGAGAAGGAATTTCACTGCTACTATCTTGTAGCTTCATTTGTTTAGATATCATGGGCACTGTGTTATCTTTCTTAAATCTAGGCTACCCATAAGCAAATTATGTATTATAATAGAGCCCAACACTGATTTGCTCTACACAGTAGAATTTGTTGACTATATAATTGCAGGAACCAAAGTCGAGTAGTTAAGGACACAGATCAGAAATGCCTACCTTTAGATCCAGATTCTATCAATTATTGGTTAACATTACATAGAGAAGGTAATATTGCCTCTGTTATCTTCAGTATCTTTTTATAGAGGATGGAGGAAAAACTTATCTCAAATTACTGTATACATAAGATTTTACCACAGAGCCTAGAACATAGTAAAATCTCAATAAATGGTGGTTGTTATTAGTGGTGTAACATTCTGAGTTATGCCAAGGTTTTGGAGATCACCATTAAAAATACAAGTTAAGAAGATTTAAAAAAGGAAAATATAACCCTAAAAGAACAGGAGAAAATATGTGTTCCAAATCAAAGAGAAACATATTGCATATAACGATGGAGTTTGAAGCAATAAAATTAGAAGTAAACTTTTTCTTTTTTAAATAAAATTGCTGTAATGGGGTAGAAAGAATCTGCTTTATAGTGTGGAAAGTTCCTGGCTATAAGACAACTGTGGTATAAACCATGAATGAAGAGATAAAACACAAATGACCTAAGCCACATCATTCTAACTGGTAGGGAACAAAATAATAAGGCTAAATTTTTATAACCTTGTCAATTTCTCTATTGATGAAGCAAGAGTGGGAAAGATAGCGATATCTAAAACCATTTTCAGATGACAAGCAGGGATAAAAAATTGTCCAAAGTAGAATAATAATGGAACAAAAGCAGAATGAAAACATTTGTCATGGGAAATGGGAATGCTGGGGGAAAAATAGAAACTTCAAGAGTAAGGTATAATAATTTATGATAATAGAGATCCTCACAATATATTCTGATTTGTGGTTGAAAAATGAGTAGTGCTAAATTTTAAAGAATCAATAGGCCAGTAATACAGGCAGGAAAGATTGGGTTTTAGTAAAAAATGAATTTTGAAATGTGGGGGATTTTTTTCCCCTTAGAATAAACTATTTGTATATGTCTTCAATGAATTCGCTTTGATTAAAAGAAAATCCAATAGATAATGCATTGGATAAAATATGTGAAAAAATATTTCTGGCCCTGATGAAAAAAGGCCATCTCACAGATTTGCTACTACAGCTTCATAATGAAAAGTCCATATTAATATTTTTCTGATATTTTTACTCTGAGCTTGTTCCCATAGCAGATTAGACAATGCATAGGTCAGTATTGCTCAGACAAAGCTGGCCATGACATAGAAATCCCCAGAGATAATAGCAAAGCCCTCGCTGGGAGAGTTGGCCAACGAGCTGCAGATCAGTCTTTCTCTGAAAGAACCATGGGTCCTGCTTGGGAGGAAGGCAATTCTTCTATGGAGGATACACAATCAGATGTCTCCTTAATATCACCTTTTTTATGCTTTGCTTATAGAGTAAACCCTACTGGGTTAATTTAACTTTGGAGCAATTGACTAATGGGAGGCAGGGAGTTGGGCTGAGTTGGCCTAGAGAGCTAGAGCTCTGGAGTCAGGCCTGTCTTTGAATCCTGTTTCTGCCGTTGGATGCCTCACAGTTGATTTTTCTGAGCCTCAGTTTTCTCATTCCTAAAATGGGGTATAACGCTTGCATCAGATAGTTATGGGAACAGGGCCTAGGAGAGGAAATAATAAATGTTGACTATTCTAATTATTACCTCAGTGGAACATCCCAGAAAATTATCTACATCTTTGTGGTGGCTAGTAAGAGATGTTGGCAATAAGGTGCTACTGAGGCATCATTCTCTTTAACTTCCTTCACAAGTCAGAGCTTGCTGGTTTTATACCACAGTTCAAGTGAAGATTCCATTATGTTCTTGAATCATAAGCATCTGGTAGAGACTTTAAGGGGCCACCACATTTATTTCCTTGTGGATTGTGCTTAATTTATCAAGACAGAGTTTCCCTTAAGGAACTTTTAAAGCTGGAGACAAAATTTATTTCTGATAACGCTGTGCCTAGTTGTATCGAAAGGGACTTTGAGCATGACACTGTTGAGAGAGTGAAGATTTTTAAACAGACTGGGCTAAATCCTGCTTACTTTGTGACTTTAGTTCAGGTTCATTTATATGAGCTGCAGTTTTCTTAAATGAAATCATAATCCATATGGGTTTTGTGAAAATTATTTAAGAAATAGTACAATACCCATGCAAAATTTCTACCAGTCGGTGCCAGGTCTCAGGAGGGGAAGAAAATCAAAGACCTCTGTTTAATCAATGCCTGTTTGCCACTACTGTATCAATACCTCGTGTAGCTCCTTCAAACCACTTAAGTATTTCTCAAATCATGCAGTTTGTCTTCTTTTGCAGAAATCCTTTTGGCTTTATTAAATTTTCTTATGAGTTCTAGATATTCATTCAACCAACACCGATTAACCTACTACTATGTGCTGGGCACTGTTCTAAAGGCTCAAGATACTACGGTGAATAGGACACATGCAGTTCCAGCTCTCAGAGTTTAAATTTAGCGGAGTAGATGAATAATTTACAAGAAATAAATAGGACAATTTCAAAGACAAAGTGCTATGAAGAAAATAAAATAGGGTAAGAGCAACTGGAAGAGATGGCTGCTTTATACTGAGTGGTTCGGAAATGTCTGTCTGTGAAAGCGGCCTCTGAACCAATGACTAGGTGCAGCAAGGGAGGGATCTGGGAAAGAACGGTCAAGGCAGAAGACCTAATGCAAAACCATAAGACGAGGATGAGCTTGATGTTTCGGAGGAAAAGAAAGAAAAACTGTATTAGTCTCCTCAGTCTGCCATGACAGAATACTATAGACTGTGAGGCTTGAATACCAGAAATCTATTTTGTCACAGCTCTGGAGGCTGAGTCACCAAGATAAAGGTGTCCGTGAGATAGGATTTATGCTGAGGCCTCTTCTCGTGGCTTGTAGGTGGTCAACATCTCACTGTGGGGTCACAGGACCTCTTCTTTGTGCGTGTGCAGAGGTCTCTGTTTTTTCCTCTTATAAAGCCACCAGTCCTACTGGATTATGGACCCACACTTATGACCTTATTTAACCTTATTTGCATCCTAAAGGCCCTATCTTCAGATATAGTCACATTGTGGGTTAGAGTTTCAACATGTGAATGTGAGGGAGGAGGAAGAGGGGTACGTATCAGTGCATGGCAGCTAGTAAGTCATGATTAGTGAGGGAGTGATTGTTACCAGATATAGATGGACAAGTAGAGAGGCACTAAATCATGCAGGGTCTTCTAGACTATTGTAAGGAGTTTGATTTTATTCTTGGTGATAGGAACTCATTTTAGGGTTTAAAGCATATTAAAATTTGACTTACATTTTCAAAAAAATTACTGTGGTGGCTCTTCGGGGTATTGAATATAAAGAGGAAAGAGTACAAGCAAGGAAACCAGTTTGAAGGCTACTTTCACAGTCAAAAGGGGAACTCATGGTAGTTTTAATGGGGATAATGGTAAGTAGGATGGCATAGTGATCTAAACTAGTATATATCATAGTAGAGTCAACAGGCTTTGCTAGTAGAGTGGGTGGAGGGGAGTGGTAAGAGAAAAGTAAAAATCTTCTCAATTTTAGCTATGAGCTACTGAGTGCTTGGAGGTGCCGTTTGCTAGAATGGAGAAAATTGGGGGGTGCTGGGGTAGCTCAGTCAGTTGAGCATCTGACTCTTGGTTTTGGCTCAGGTCATGATCTCAAGGTCCTGGGATGGAGCCCTGAATAGGGGCTCCATGCTCAGTGCAGAATCTGTTTGTCCTGCTCCCTCCCCCTCTGCTCCTCCCCTCACTTGTGTGCGCTCTCTCTCTCTCCCAAATAAATAAAATCTTTAAAAAAAATAAAATGGAGAAAATTGGAAAAGAGCAGCTTCAGGTTGAGTCGAGTTGAATCCACAGTTTTGTTTTGTTTGCATTTGGTGAGGTGCTCTCCTAGATCCTCAAGGTGTCAAATAGGCGGTTGGATTTACAAATCTTGAGTTGTCAGGATTAGTGTTAACAATTTGAGAGGCAGCTGTGTGTAGATAGTATTTAAACCCATTGGACTAAATGAGATTGCCTAAAGAGAAAGTTTAGATTAAAACAAAGAGTCTCAGAATTGAACCTCAGGGTGTAATAACATTTCGAGGCCTAGCAAGAGAGGAGGCACCAAAAATAATCTAGAGTGGCTGTTGAGATAGAAAAAACCCCAGAAGACTGTGGTGTTGCGGAAGCTAAGAAAAAGTTAACTGGCAAGAAGGGAATAGTCACCTGCATGGGATGCTGCTGAGGAGGTAAGAGGAGGACAAAATGTGACTATTTTATCTGGTAATGTGGAAGTGATTGGTGACCTTTTTTAGTGGAATTTCATGGAATAGTGTTGTTGGGAGCCAACTTAGAGTAGACTGAAGACGGAATGGGAGGTGTGGATTGCAAACAGAATAGAAACCAGGGTCTTTCAACCCTGGATCCATCTTAGAATCACTTGTAGAACTTTGGAAATCACCAGTGTCTCATCCTAAACCAGTCTAATCTCAAATCAGTTTAACCAGAGCCTCTGGGAGGGAGGAAAGGTATAGAGGGGAAAGAGCTTAGCAGTATTCTTAGAGCTTAGAGCGTTTTTTAGAGTTCCTCAGGTGATTCTAAGATGCTGCCAGCATCGAGAAACAATTTTATTATCGGGTGTTTGCTTCCAGAAGTTGTTTTGTGTGGATGAAAGAAGGTAACAGTGTGGCAAGAAAAGTATCTGTTGTTTTTGTCATGATAGTTTTGACTGTATTTTTTTTTAATCAGAAATACTAGAGGGTATTTATGCACTAAAGCTAGGAGGACCTAGTAGAGAGGGAGAAGTTAATGATGAAGGCTAAGATAAACAATAGCAAGAAGAAAGTCCATGAGGAGGCTGGACGGACCAAATACTGTATAATTTCAGGCATCGTATCATCTGTTAGCAGGAGTAGACGTTTTTATTTTCTACCACTGGAGGAATACATTTTGCCTGATTTGCAGCTGTGGTCTGATCCTGAGTGGAGAGAAGATATGAAACGGGTCCTTAGGTTTAAAAAACGAATTCATTTTCTTTCTTTCCTTTTTTTTTTTTTTAGGGAGAGCATATGTTAGTGCAAGGGAGGGGGCAGAGGGAGAGGGAGAGAGAGAATCTCAAGTAGGCTCCATGCTCGGCATGACCCCCCCCACCCCACCGCTCCTCTCAGGGCTCCATCTAACAACCCAGAGATCATGACCTGAGCCGACATCAACAGTCAGACGCTCAACCGACTTAGCCACCCAGGCACCCCAAAGCAAACTCATTTTCATAAAAATTTTTATAAAACTGCCCAAATTTTTTGTATCTTTTGTTTTCTTAATAATTAAAGACAGTCCTCAAACACATTAGTGCTTTAAATTTTTATTTCCCATAGAAACATTAATCTTTTGGGGTCATTCTGATCAAAAGCTTTGGTAAGACATGTCTAGAAATACTCACCTCTTCCATATTTAGTTAAATTAAATGAACAATTTATTCAATACTGAGCTTTTCTAAGTTTAAGAGAGCAGGTTTAAGTGCTTACACCTGACATAGGCAAATACAGTAAGAAAATGGAACTCTGTTGCTTAAAATCATATTCAATGCATTATTATAACAGAAAGGAAGAGATGCTTTCATCAAGATTGGAGTATATAGAAGGCTACTTTTTGGTGAATATTTCAGACATCTTTGAAAAGATTCTAAAGCTTAATGGCTGTATAGAAAGCAAATAAGCCTTTTTTTTTTTTTGGATTACAAGAAAGTTACTTGGATTTACACAAAATGTGCAAACTTACACATCCATTAGAAACTCAGAACTTACAAAAATCATCACATCGAGTGAGATTTTATTGTCACACTAACTTGAAGTTTATCTACAGAGAAGAATAGAACTTGCTCAGACTAATAGTCCAGTGGGCCTCAAGATCTTAGGGTGTGGAAGAATTCACGATTTCCTCTGCTTTGCTGATTTGTGTGGCTGTAAATTTTCCCTAACAGCTAGAGGCAATAGAAAACAGATTTTTGTTCCCTAGAGCCCTATTAAGAAAGAGGCTTACAGGTTATTACAAAATGCATGCAAATATTTATGCACAAGTGTATTTATCACACTGTTACTTGTAATATTTTACAGGGATAAGATCTATCAACAATAGGGGACTGAGTAAATGATGGTACATCAAACAGATTATCATGTACCCATTAAAGTATTTAAGAGTGTTTTTAATCAGGAAATTGCTTAGCAAGTACAATAAAATATTTTTTTAAAAAAACCCAAAATGTAAAATGCAGTATATTTTCAGTTAGTTGAAAAATACATAGACTATAAATATTGAAAAGAAATGCGGTAAAATATAACTTTTGTTTATTTCTGGATAGTGGGGGTTGTATGTGATTATTATTTTTCTTTTCTGTATATTTGAAACTTTTCATAGTAATCATATATTTCTCTATATTTAAAAAAAAGTTATGCCTTTTATAGGTGAACTCAAATAATCAAAATGTTATAAACTCCATTTACTTTTTTTTCTTTTTCAGTACATTAAAATAAGTTAAAAGATTGACTTGGTCTTATAATCAGTTATATATATATGTATACACACACACACACATATATATATAAATGTTTTTTAAAGAACATTTTTTAAATAATACTTTCTAGGAATTAAGAAAAGCTAAATTAAATTATAGTTTTAAAAATTCAAAATATTTTACTATTTTAATGCCAAAGTCAATTAGAGTCATGAAAACATTTTGAAAAATGAATAATGTGCAAAAAGAATTCTTCATTTTGTAATAAAGCTTCAGCACTTGTAATTTGTTACCAGATGCCGATGCTGAGACTGAGACATCTGGCATAATATATGAGGAAACACACTAATTAAAAAGAAAAAAAAAAAAAAAGCATTGAACTTAGCTGTTTTAGTCATCTCAGTAAATACAGGAATGACATGAGAAAATTGAAGCCATATTACATGTATGTCCTCAAAATTTAAATTAAGACTTGAGGGGAGCCTGGGTGGCTCAGTTGGTTAAGCAACAGACTCTTGATTTTGGCTCAGGGCATGATCTAAGGGTATAGGATTGAGCCCTCAGTTGGGCTCTGCACTCAATGCCCAATCTGCTTGAAATTCTCTCTCTTCCTCTCTCTCTGCCCCTCCCCTGGCTTATGTACTCAATCAATCAATCAATCAATAATCTTAAAAAATAAAAGTAGAGACTTGAATCTGAATGACACCGGGATTTTTCTATCCCTTTCTTCTTTGATTCTGTCTGTCCATGTCTCTAATAATTTCAGACCTTGAAGGTAATTTACAGATCTAGTCCAGCCCCCCAGTTGACTAAGAAGAAAAGCAATGTGCAAAATATATATATTTGCTGTTGAAGATCACAAAGACAATATGGATAGACCAAAGAACCTCATCACTGCACTTTCTTTTTCTCTAAAATCTTGGATAAAAACCATACCTGCTTTTAAAATGAATGAACATCTCATGTGTACATTTTAAAATTTTAAAAAAATTATTTTATCTTACAAACTAGCTAAGTCAAAGACACAAAATCTGTTTTGTTTTTTAAGATTTTATCTATTCATTTGACAGAGATAGAGACAGCCAGTGAGAGGGAACACACGCAGGGGGAGTGGGAGAGGAAGAAGCAGGCTCATAGTGGAGGAGCCTGATGTGGGGCTCGATCCCATAACACCAGGATCATGCCCTGAGCCGAAGGCAGACACTTAAGGACTGCGCCACCCAGGCGCCCCAACACAAAATCTGTTTTGATCACAGAATGGTTACAACAAATGCTTTTCCATCTCGGGCATAAATCTTACCTTGACCTTGTGATCATAGTTTACTCGTGTAGCAGGAATACTGCTTTAAGGACTTTTAAAGATTTTTCAATGGAGTATGAGTAATAAGACAGATACTCATGGCTCTGTGGGTTTTATGTGTATTGTGCCTAGTTTTGCCTGTTTAGGCATATTTCATTCATCTGAGTGCTATTTTTGGTCGAATAAGTTGTAAGGCTAATGTTGTGTTCAAATATGCGATAACCCCTCAAAGCCATTTGTGAGTTCCTCCTTCACACTTGTCAACTGGAACAGTTCACCAGTTTTAACAGGGTATTTCCTTTACTTCTGGCCTCCTCCCGTTTCCTGCTTCCTTCTCTCTTGGTTCTTGTGCAGTACAGAAATAGGGGCTTGACTGGGAGATGAAACCCTCCATTTTGCAAATTGGAAAATTATTTAATTGCATCGCTGTAAGCCATTTAGATACATGATGAATTTCCAGTATTCAGTAAACATCATTCAAATATTTTATCCAGATCTCTGCCTGTTGAAGAAAGAACGCTTACATACTATTAACCTAGAGAAGTTGTTGTAGCTGTTGTTTTTCAAATCTTAATTAAGTATATTGCTTTTTTGTCCTAAAAAGCATATGGGAGATGGTTAAATGAGTTTTCAATGAAATGTGAGCTGATGACTCTTGCTTAGTACAAGGAAAACTGATGAGCAGTTAGGAGCCATTACCAGAGATAAGGCTCTAAATTAAAGCTTAACTATAAACTTCAGAACTGAGTAACAAAAGGAGCGGGAACCATTAACTAATTGTGATGCAATTCAGTGGAAAGTAGGTGGTGTTGAAGTACCCCAGCTACAGGAGCAGAGGTTGCCATTGTACATAATTGTTTCATTAGTTTGACTTGTAAACACATGGAAAAACATCATTCAACAGCCCTGCTTAGAATTAAAGAAAAGTGTAGGTTTCCTGCCAAAGTGTTAATTCCATATTGAGATTTGAACTTACAAAAATACCCAGCTTACACTGTACAATGAAATGCTCCAAACGCAGACATTTTAACTGTCCCAGATATTTAACTATTAGTTTTGAATATCTTTGTAAGAGACAGAGAGTTAAGCAACCAATCTAATAGACTAATGGTGATTTAATTCAGCTTAATAATTAAATCTGATCAATTATTTAGAAGGCAGTCATTTATTCTTTAGACAGTCAAGTGTAAGAACAACCTACATATATCCTCAGAGATAATACTCAGGACTCTGGTAAGAAGGCAGAGGTCACCAGCCTGAGAGTGGAAGATGGACACCATTCACAGGGACAGAGAAACAGAGCCAACATGCATTTGAGCATCATCCCTCTGGAGAAATCCTGGGCCGTTTTCCTTTGCTCCCCCCAGTGGAGCCTAATTCAGAAGGTCCTCTGCTCATCGGAGTCCAGAGCCATAATCTAAGGAAACAGATGTAATCACTAGCCTGAGGAATTTATCACGGAGGGAGGGCAACAAGCACGTGGACACTAATGCAGGAAGACAAACCAAACTGCAGCCACGGCGGCTTAGGTAATCAATTGATTTATTTATTCTTCCCTTTCTCCTTCACCTCATGGGGGTCAAAACAACTTGACTTTGATAATGCGATTTTCAGACCTCTTACAAAGCAGGTAAATTGTGGTCTTTCTGATATGCTCTTAGGAGAGCGTTTCCCCCCACCCCCCAACTCCACCCCCAGCTATTTCCAGCTCCTCTTTCATCAGGAATAGCAAATAGAACCACAAGTGTTTGAAGCAGTTTGAGTTTTAAAAGGGAAAGGCTTCCATCTACTGGATTCTTTGAGTAATAAAGACCGTGAGTCCACAGATTTTCTTTTGCCGTTGGCAGTGCAAAACCCGGCATGTCCACTTAAAGGTTTCATAATTCATTTAAATTGCATTTCATTTTAAGACTCTAGCTGTTAATGAACACGTTCAGATTTTACAAAACATAACCCCCCTTTATGTTACACAAGGGAGTCAAAAGAAATACATGACTTGCCTTTTCCCTTTAAAAAAATGATATGAAACAGTAATATACCCTTTAAAAAAACAGTAATATAACCTTTAAAACAGTAATATACCCTTTAAAAATGATATGAAACAGTAATATACCCAACAAAAAAGTTCTGTTGATAAAATCCATAATGACAATAACTTTAACTTGGAATATCAAGCTGATTGAAAGTAATGGGATGTTTTGTTTATACAAATAGAGACTTACTTTTTTCTTTCTAAAAATTGTCTTTTCAGGAACAAACCCCATCTGCTTTAGAGTGCCCCTAGTTGGAGTTTAGCTCATGTTACTTAATGACATATATTCTTGCTGATAATGTTGCATTACACAGACAATAGCAGGGGTCCTTGGGGGGGCATACTTTGAACTACACTAGAGGCTATATATACAATTTGAGATAAGTCACGTAATACTCCTTTTTCTATCATCTTTCACTGAGTCAGTGCACAGAGGTAAAGATCTGTCCCCCACCAGCAGGTTGGATCTTTTAAAAGAACATTAGAATTTAAGGCTTTTATTTAAAACAAAGTCAGCCAATAGAACGCAGATGTGCATGCAGCATAATTTTGGGGTGTCTCTTACTGAACTGTCTTGAATTTGTAATTCCAATTCCTGTCAAAGCCATACTATCTTTTACACGGAATGAAAATGAATCTGAAGTTACAGGTTAATGTCCGTGTATAACTATGGTGGATATCTGGCAAATAAGACAAAATTTAAAAATCATGACAAAAATTATTTTTACCTAGAACTCAGAGATATTTAGGACACTATTATCTGTGGGTTTTCCAGTCGCATAAGATTTGGTTGAAGAAATAAAGCAGAAAAATGTTGATTTGTCTCCTAAACTACAACAAATACCTAAAGGTTCCCAGGTGAGTTCCCTATGACTTTAAATTCCTTCCTTTACAAATTCGTGAATGTATAATTCCACATCTATAGAAGAATAAGTCTTGCTAAAACAGAATTCATTAGGGTTGCCACAGACCTCATTTTGAATACTCTTAGTATCAGAACCTGGAATATACTAGCGTGCTAGACTCTACCCAGTTGAGATATGACCTTATGATTGTATCTGAAGAACTTCTCAAAATAGGATTTTTGAAGACTGTGAAATGATTTGCTGAGAATAGTAGATACTCTGGTTCATATTTAAATATATTTAAAGATATATTCGCTTGGTAAGTATATTCAACAAATAGTAAACTACAAACAATGATGTTATACTAATTCTATTTAGTAAGGACCTATTTTAGTCCTGTGGTTTCCTCTTTTTGAATTGTCTAGGTTCTGTTCATTATCTTTTTTTTTTTTAAGATTTTATTTATTTATTTGACAGAGATAGAGACAGCCAGCGAGAGAGGGAACACAAGCAGGGGGAGTGGGAGAGGAAGAAGCAGGCTCATAGCGGAGGAGCCTGATGTGGGGCTTGATCCCATAACGCCGGGATCACGCCCTCAGCTGAAGGCAGATGCTTAACCACTGTGCCACCCAGGCGCCCCTGTTCATTATCTTTTTTATGACCAACCTTTATCACGTATCTATAACCCATGCTAATTGACACCGAGAACTTTTTTATTTTTGCATCAGAAATCTCTTGGCATTTGAGAGACAGGGAAGCAGAAATTAGCTTTTTCTTTGCATTTTCTCTCCTGACAAAATCAAGCCCAGGCATTCTAAATTTAGCAAGAAATAAAGAATCACTCTGTGGCTTTAGTCTATGCATTAACCTTGAATTATTTACGGGAGACTTTACAAAGGAAACAGAAATGAAAAGTTACATAGAAATGTTGATCTGACTTAAAAGGAATAATTTCTTCATTTACTTAACAAACATTTATTGATTATTTAATATGTCCCAGCCATTCCTCTAGGTCCTGGGGATCTAGAAGTATATAAAATAGACAAAAATCCTTATCTTCACGGAGCTTACCTAATAGTAGGAAGACAGTAAATACAATAAAAAATAGTATATTTGATTATGATAGAAAGTGGTGATTTGGCCATACTTGGCACTGTAGCCTATTGGTGGAAAAGCTCAGGGGTCTTTGAGGACATAGTATGTTTTTATCTGGATTATCCTGATCTACCTTCCTGTGACTGTGTTCATATAGCCCCCGTCATCTTAAACCTAAGTAGACTCCTTAAATTTCACACCCACTGATCATTACCTCCAGTTGCCTGTCCAGAGAACTGTCCCAGGGAATCCCAATCCTCTGTAAGGGAATCCCATCCCAATACACTGCATTTAAATTAAAACCCCATAGAAGTTCACAGGGATCACAGCGGGAGGTTGCTCTGCTACACTTACTCCATGGTCACATTAAGAATTGTTCATTTGTTACAAATGTTACTAAAACCCCCTGGCTGGCTACCTTATGAATGATCTTAGATGCACGGTTTCTTTCTTCTTCTCTTGATATAATGAGGCAGTGTATGTTTACTATTTTATGTTAGGAAGAACGACTTCTTCCCAAACTTCCTTTTCATATGAAAAACCTGAACTCTAGGAAACTTATATCAAAACCATTATTCCACCTCTGTTGTAGGTGCCTTATCTAAAATAGTTTACACGTGCATAAAAATTGCATTGTATTTTGTCTAAGTGAAGCAATGCAGAGGTCGGGTTGGCTGCAACAATGTCTTGTATTATAAAAGTATGTATTAAAAATTCTTATGAAGTAAAAAAAAATTTTTCCCTTGGATTAACCACTGATCTGCATCATTTTGTCATGATGTTTCTGCTTTGGCATGCATAATTAAGAAACTACTGTCTGGGGGCACCCAGGTGAGTCAGTTGGTTAAGTGTCTGTCTGCTTTCAGCTCAGGTCATGATTCTGGGGTCCTGGGATCAAGCCCTGCATCGGGCTCCCTGCTCAGTGGGTCTGTTTCTCCCTCTCCCTCTGGCCAGTCTCCCCACCCCCCACTTGTGTGCTCTCTCTCTCTCTGCACTCTCTCAAATAAATAAATAAAATCTTAAAAAAAAAAAAAAAAGGAACTGCTGTCTACACTTAAAATTTGATAAACTGTAACTTTAAAAAAATGTTTAAGACCAGTCTCAGGAAAATTTCTTCTTATACTATAAAAAATGAAGTCATAAAAATCGCATTTCAGAGAACATATAATAGGTGACTGGAAATACATAATGTCTGCTTAATAAATGATATCTAGCTCTTTTTAAAGCAGAAAACAAAACCACATCAGCAACTATTTTTTTTAAACCACCTAAATTTTATGTCTTTAGCCCACCGTTGGAAATTTTATATTTATGTATAATAACACATATGTCGTATTGCCTAGGTAGAATAATAAGTTCTAATGAAATGAACTCACCATGTAAAATGCCATGGAGCTTTCTCTCCTTTTTTAAGACAGCCTTAAATTGAATTTTTATTAACAACATTTGTTAAAATGTTCTTAACCTTTTGTTAATGTTACTATTGACCCCATATAAGAGTAGAGACCTCAGTTATCAAGTTATGAGTAAAAATTAAAATACTGCTTTAGTGTAGATAATTTTAATGTAATTCATATTTGGTCTATTAACATTGCCTAATATTTTCCCACATAGTCAATTTCTTAGAAGGCTTTTTGATTCTCATGTTGCATATCCAAAATTTAAAAATAACTTATAAAAGTTAATTGTCTAGAAACTATTTAAAGTGTAAAATTATGCTAATATGTTAATAATTACTGAATATACATTAAGTCCAGCAGTGTTTATGTTCTGTAAAATACTGAAACAGCATTGGTTTATTGTCAAGCAGAAATCTCCAGTCATACTATATGGTAACCATACAATTTTAATGTTCTTAAAAATTTGTGATAAAATATAACTTTGCAGAGTACTTCCTACTTCAGTAAACACTGAATACTGGGCAGGAAGCAAAAAAAAGTAAGATTAAGGACTACATAAAAATATTAAAGGGAATAATATCGTTGAGCCCCATGAAAATATTTAGTAAAGGACTGTCTTAATTACTAATAAATGCAGTAGCAAATATCTTAATCTATGACTAAAATCACTGAAAATTGCTTTAAAATTGTTCCAATCTAGCAGCAGGAATGTAGTTAAACGTGAAATTTTTCTCATTTGTATTTAAAAATTCAAAAATGGAATAAAAAGATAATTTGTTATTAGATTATGAAGTACTTTACTGCAAAGTCTATATAACTGAACAAAAGGCATTTATAATTTTTTTTGACATTATAGTAGTTACGGTTTTTGAGTTCTCACTCCGTGCCACGGTACTTTGTGTGTATTATCTCATTCATTTCCTCATGAGTCTATGAAGTCACTGCAATTACTATTTCTATTGCACCTTCCACGAGTAAAGGAGTTTATCCAAGGTCATCCGGCTAGTACGTGAGGGGTCTGGAATTCCTCCTCAGGCGGATCATTCACATGTGAAACACTGCAATTAGTCACCCAAGGCTCCCTTTCTCTGCAGTTTTCTGCCTAATGCTTATTAGACCATAGTTAAACATTTCAAAAAAAAGGTGGTACACTATCTTTTATGTATTCTTAAATGAGATTTTTAATGTTCAACTCTAAAACCCTTTTTAAATGCATAGAAGAAATAATGATATAAATAATTTGATAATATTATCCCAAAGGAAGAATTTGTTTTCTAGGAAATTTTTTTAAAAAGATTTATGTATTTATTTTAGAGAGTGAGAGAGCAGGGGAGAGGGAGAAGGAGAATCTCAAGCAGACTCCACCCAGATGCAGAGCCCCACGCAGGGCTCCATCTTACAGCCAAGATCTTACCTGAGCCGAAACCGAGTGTCCCACGTTCCCCGCTGTCTGAGGCACCCAGGTGCTCCCCTAGGAGATTTTTTAAATACAGGACTTAATGCTATCAGTACCAAAAAGGAGACATTTTAAAAACAATCTGAAATGACACAAAAGGGCAATATATTATGTATTGATAGGTAGTAAATTCGTGCAAACTTAGTGGCTTGAACCTACACACATTTATTATGTCACAATTCCTGCAGGTCCGGGCAAGGTCTCGCTTCAGGGCCTCTCACACAGCTACAATCCACACGTAAGCCAAGGATGCAGTCATATCTCAGGGCCTGACTAGGGAGGGACCTGTTCTCAGTTAATGTGATTGTCGTCAGAATTTTGTTTCTTCCAAATTGTTAAACTGAGAGGTTCCGTTCCTTGTTGGCTGTTAGCCCGCAGTTTCTTGCAATTTGAGTCTCTCCACAGGCAGCTTACAAACATGGCGGCTTACTTAGCAGCGCCAACAAGGGACAGGGTCAATAAAAAATCTGCTACCAAGATGGAAGTTATGATCTTACATTAATACAGTAGTGACATCCCCTCATCTTTGTTACATGCTCTTCATTAGAAGCAAGTCACAGGTTCTGCCTACACTCAAGGGAAAAGGCCCACACACCGGGGCCTGAATACTGGGAAGTGCGATTATCAAGGGCCACAGAAAAGAAAACAGAAATAAAGAAGTGAGTAATCATTGGTAAGAGCCAAAGAAAAATACCCTTTTTATCAATATGTTCCTAAAAACCAAAACCAGGTGGCATTTCCTGTAACACCCACCCAATTCACTATCTCCTCTTCCCCACATTTGATTACTATTTCAGCTTAATGACCACTTTCTCAGGGAAGCTTTCCCTGACCTACCCCTCCCTAACCACCAGAGGATCAATTGCCTATTCTATGCTTTTATACTCTGAACATCTCTCAAACACATTTGTGATTTTGCATTTGGTAATTTTCATTTGTGTTGGTTATTTGATGACTGATTAAGCTGTGAGGGAAGAAATCGCATATAGTTTTTGTTCAGTGTTTTACCCCTATCACCCAGCACAGTGTATAACGCAGAAAGAGAAACTATGAAAACAAGTTGACTGAAGGAACAGATGTTAAGGGCACTGACCGAGAAATCAAGAGACCTAGGCTCTAATGTAATCTCTTTCACTTCTCAGCTGTGCTGCTTCCGACAGGTCCAATCAACTTTCGGAGCCTCAGGTTTTCCATCCGTGAAAGGTCAATTGTAACTCAAACAGATATAATTTTGATGCAATTTTGTGATTTTTATACAGTTGTTAATCTGTAAATTTCCACTGCATTGAATTTTTTTCCCAAGTTTTCAGTAACTACTCTTCCGTTTCTTGATCAATGATTTTGAGGTTTTAACCTGTTTGCAGCAAGTAATGTCAGGGGACTGGTGAAATAGGTGAAATAATGTGAGAAGCCTAAATCAACATCTGCAAGAGGATTTATATTTTAAAGAACACTCCCGATATTCTTTAGAGTTTGTATTTGAATACCATTACTATGATATGATTCCAAATGCTTTGCTTTCTTCTACACAAACCAATCCTCACCAGAAAACAAAAAAACTACCTTGCAAGCATGATATTCCTTTATGTCGGCCTTCTGCCTTTCCCTTCAGCTGCCCAATCCCCTGTATGGACCCAGGAGGCTTGCTGAATTATATGGTAGCATAGACTCAGACCAGTGTCATCCTAAGAAAGATACAAAGCTCTAAAAAAGAAGACAAGTGTGTTAGAGTTCTCTGTGTCATAGAGTAGGAGACCATTATGTAGAATATTTTAGCATCACAATAGCCCAGCTGACACACGTGGCCTGTTTTCATCCTTACTGAATGTTGCCCTTCTTTAGTAAGTGCTGAGAAGTTCTCATACCAACTGGTGTTAAGTCTGGTTTGTGAACTGCGTCTTATGTATGCAATAAATAAACTTTGTGTTGTGTTCAGTACCCAGTCTTTGACATGACGAGTGCTGGAAGAAGACTAACAGTGCAGGGGAACCCCGGGAGCAATGTGTTACTCTGCCGTTCCCAACATCATAAGTCAAGCTCATGCTTATTGAAAGTTTTGTCATTGCTTGTCCCACACTAACGGCACAGCGTCCCGGGGGTGACTAACGGCTCTCCTTCAGCCTTTTCCAGCTTGCGCATTTATGGTATGTTCAGGACAGAAGAGGGAAATCTGTTGATAATGGAGATTGAGTATATTTTTGCAAGTTTTCTCTCAAAACAGAAATCAATGTGTTCTCTTAGAGCAGTTTTATTTATTTATTTTTTACTCTGAATTCATACTGTACTTCCTCGTGTATCTTCTACACTGAAAGACCCTGATTATGGGATTTATGTTTTTCCTGTGTGGCATCTGTGTGGAATGCACCGCAGTGCACACACGTGAACAGGGGAAGCGGCAAGTGAGAGATGTGTGGCACTTCAGCTTCATTTTATTAGTAATTTGTGTTGAGAAAAATGCTTGGGTGGAGACCTTGAACGATACGTAGAGTAGTGCAATTCTGAGGAGTCTTGAAAGTGATGTGTGGCATGCTTCCCACTGAAAGGGCGTCTGGACCAAAGTGATGGTGCTGATTTCCCACCTTATTCATCTAATGTACAGCAGAAGTGTGCAGGCTCAGAAAATAACCATCCGCTCTGCTATTAGGGGATGACGTACGCCTCGAGGGCCGTATCCACAATAAAACCACCACCACAATAGGTAGCATTTAGTGAGCGCTTACTATGTATCCTGCGCTATTTAAGTCTTTCACGTTGTTAACTCAGTGAATAAGCAAAACGACACTCTAAGGAAGGGGCTAGTATCATGCCCATTTAATAGAGGAAAGAACCAAGGCCCCATGACGTACATATATTGTCTAATATTACCCAGCTAATATGTGGCAGAGCAGAATTCACACCCAGGCAGTAGGAACCAGTCTGTAAGTACACTGGTGTGTTCTTAACCTCCTTTAATCATATCTGCATATAATCAGAATTCTTTCTCTATGCTGCATAGGGATATTTAAATGCTATGGAAGTAATTCCTTTTGAGAAAAATTATGTACCCTACGTTTACATTGTTAGACTAGATAAGCAAGAATTGACTGTGTGTACTTAGTATTTCTTTTGAGTTAAAATATTCCATAATCTAATCTCAGACATTGTTTGAGTTAATAAGATGGGATAACCAATTCACATTAGTTTTTCTGGGTTGGGTTAGTTTTTTTCCTTCATAACTCATAATTCATAAACATAATTAGACTTCCTTATTGGTTTTGCAGACAAGAATGCTGACTAAATATAGACTAGGAAGGGGACGCCTGGGTAGCGCAGTCGTTAAAGCGTCTGCCTTCGGCTCAGGGCGTGATCCCGGCGTTCCGGGGTCGAGTCCCACATTGGGCTCCTCTGCTGGGAGCCTGCTTCTTCCTCTCTCACTCGCCTGCTATGTTCCCTCTCTCACTGGCTGTCTCTCTGTCACATAAATAAATAAAATCTTTAAAAAAAAAAATATAGACTAGGAAGATGTACTTTAATAAATAGTAATAATTGTTAATGAGACCAAGTAGCAATTTGGAAACAAATTTCACATAAACATATATATATATATATATATAAAGAATGTCCATTGGTGCCAGATAATATTCTAGGGACTGAACATAAACACATCAAAAAATACGTGTTTGTATTTCATGCCATTTTCTTGGTTTAATTAAAATCTTAAGATGGAAACTAGCTAATGAAAAAAAATTGAACAGTATATTTATTATTTATAAATTTATTAATTAAAAAATGGGGGGTGCCTGGGTGGCTCAGTCAGTTAAGTGTCTGCCTTTGGCTCAGGTCATGATCCCAGAGTTGTGGGATCGAGCCCCGCGTCAGGCTCCCTGCTCAGTGGGGAGTCTGCTTCTCCCTCTCCCTCTGCCCCTTCTCCTCGTTTGTGTTCTCTCTTGCTCTGCTGTCTCTCTCTCAGATAAATAAAATCTTTTTTTTAAAAATTTAAAAATTTTAAAAAATGAATCATTATGTCCCTATTAAAGGAAGTCTTTCAGACAAACTAATTCAGACAGCTTTTTGATCATATTTCATTCTTAATGCATATATAGAATTTTTTTTTTAAAAAAAGCAAACTGAATTGATCAAGCAACTTCTTCACATTTGGAGGCGACTCTGTTGAATCCGTTTTCAGCGCACACTGGCTGGTGTATACATGCGTTGCATCCATTTTACTCTCCGTGCCATCAAGGTGACCAGTGACATGGGCTCTCTGAAAACAGTTTCATCCCCGGGATTTTCTTTCAGATTCTCACAACCATTCAGCAAATTTTCATTTTGGTACTTTCTTGATTTTACCAGAAGTGTCAAAGGAAAGTTTTTCAGAGAATAATCAGGATGTATTTAAATGCCCATTGATTTAAATGCTCATTAATTAATGAATAATTAACTACTGAAATTACAATTGGCTAGTTATTCCACAGAGAGAGAAAAAAAAAGTTTGCACATGCTCAAGCGGTGACAACTACAATACAGTTGTCTCTCTAGGAGCAAATGTAAGATGACATTGATTGTAAAATGTATTACTGTTTCAGAGATGGTATAATAATATAATGTGTGTCAAGAACCGAAGAAACAGTTATAGCTAGCATTCTGCGGAACTAGTGATGGATAGCACACAATTTGCAAAGCTCTTTGTGTAAATATATCGGTTGGCTAGTCAGTTGCACACTGAAACTCCCCGGCTTGTATGTGTCAGATCAGTAGAATGAATCCCAATGATGTTGGTCTGGTACACGTGGTTGTCTTCCCATCTCTCCAGGGCAGAGTTACTTTGGAGCAGTGCTGGCCCCTCTCAGGGCTGCTTGCACACTGCAGGCTTGTGACACCACTTTGGATGGGCTCCAACCGAAAGCATATTGGAGGAAACGGGTTTACAGGAGAACGTGGGGACAGGGCATGGGGTTTGCACAGGTCTGTCCTGGGAGGGGACCTGGAGCTGAGGGCTGGCTAGAGAGGACACGTCTGCAGGAGAACTCTGGGACTGGGTGCTCTGGTGCCTGCAGGTGTCTGTGTATCAAGGCTAGGGTTCAGAGGAGGGACACAGCACCTGCCATCTCTTTTGTTCTTGGAGAAGTCTCCCAAGGATCCCTCCAGCACAGACTCTGAGATTAGTAAACAAATCTCCCTCCTGTTTACACCAGGCATTTTTCAACCTGTTGCTTCAATGCTATATCTCAGCCTGCTGATTTTTAAAGTCACAGGTGTTAAACCCTGCTGATTATAAGAACTTGTGAAATTAGGGCCCTCTGGTTCTCAAAGCCAAATATTTTGGGGATTCGACTTCTCTTTGTGAGTTGCCCATGCCCGGGGTTCCCGGGGTGAGGATCTCTTTCTTTCCCCTCTCCATGCCCATGTCTTCCCTCTCTCCTGTGTGCAGTCCTGCGGGTCCGTTTAGCTCCCGACTGCTTCTCTGCCCTTCCTACTCTCTTTTTTGTGGCCTCTTCTCTACATTTAGCTGTGGAGAGTCTCTGCCAGTCTTCAGGTTGTTTTCTGGGTCATTTACAGGAACGTGGCTGTTACCTAGTCGTATCCTTGTGATAAGAGGAGCTTAGCATCCTCATACTCTGCGGTCTTCCCTGGAAGTCACTAGTAATCAGTTTTCAACAGTAATGTGGTACCATTTATCTCCACATAATAAAAAGTGGTAAGCTAAAGGATAAAATAGTCAGTGTTCTGGAAGGGAAATTAGCTTCTTACACCATAAGATGGTGTGTGAATTTGAACAACTTACTGGAAAGCAGGTTAGTAATAGATATATATTTTTTAAAGTCTTGAAATGAGCATATAATTTATGAAAATATATTGCTTCTAAAAGTTATCTTAATGAAACAATCAAGAGCAAAATAAAAAATGTACAAAGATGTTCATTGATTTTAAAGTCCAAAATTAGAAACAACTTCAATGTCCAAGTATATGACATTAATTAAATAAGTTATTACCAATTTGTAAAATAGAACACCACAGAGGCATTAAAAACAAAGTTACAGAAGAGTTTAGAGGACCTGAAAAGTGTTCATGACATACTGTTTTAGGGAAAAAGTAAATTGCAAGTACATATTACAGTGTGAATCATTTTTTGCAAGAAAAGTATCTTATAGTTATCCATAAATAGAAGTCTAGAAAAATCATTACCATAAGATAAACATAGTCATATTACAAGGGATTTTTATTTTACTTTTCATAGTTGTTATTTTAGAGTTATCTGCAATGAATAACTATTTTTCAAATAATTGTAAGAAGTTTTTAAAAGACTAATATACAAATTGTATGCAAATTTTTCCTTACTACTGGGAGATTAAAAAATGCATACAAGTACAGCATAAGTATTTTTATTGGCTCAATATCTCCTTTGGATTTTCCATAGAATACGTGAATTATAGAACAGAAGACTACATACTCTGGCTGTTCTGGCTTCCAAAAGATAGTAAACACTGTCTTAACATCCTTACTTGGAATTCTTTTCCTAACAGTTATAGATTTTATACTCCATTTGCTTTGCTGATACTAAATTGATCTTTATTTTTAAAGGCCATTGCAAAGATTCACTTTTCTTATTTCCGATATTCTCATCGATCAGGGATCAAGCAGTTGAATATGAGACTTTTATTGCCAAACTGAACTGAAGTTTGAGGCAATTACCTAGAAACTTCAGCCTCAAGATCTGCCCAAACTTTTGACTATGGGATCAGACAGACTTAAATAAATTGACAGGTTGTCTTATATTTGCAGCTTCTATGTAATATACTTCTCAGTAGAAGCTATGATCTTTGTACCATTCATTATCTCATTTTTATTCCATTAAAATAAAATTGCGGTAATAATAGGAAATGATAAATTCAACAGATAATCACTATATATTATTAGCTGGCATGTGCCATCAGCCTGCTAATGTAATTCTATCCAGTAACTTCCTAATGAGTGGTTATGAGCTTGGGTAATTTGGCTGCATATTAAGAATGGAAAAAAATTAAAATGGTGATTTAAAGTAGTTTAAAATTAGAAAAATATTTGAAGTAATCTGCTAAACTTCTGACACAAAATAGTATTTAGATATTCTAGAATACAATAATCTCTAGGTGGCTTAAAAATGATTTTTTGTTATTCTCTTGAGAAAGAAAATGCAGATCCTTATCCATAAAGCTCCTGATGATAAATTTTGAAAGTAAATAACAAAATAAAGAAGGTGATTTTCTCTTAATAGGGAATTTTGAAAATATATTTAAAAATTCTGAGCTGAAACTATATAAATGGTCTATAATATACAAGTATATTATTAATATGATATCCTTGTATATACAAAACAGTGATTAGCTGCATAGTTTTAATTGTGCTTAAGGAAAAAACAGGAGATTTTTTTTTAAAGATTGATTTATTTTAGATAGCATGCATGCCCCTGAGTGGGGGGAGGGGCAGAGGGAGAGAATCTTCAAGCAAACTCTCTGATGAGTGCAGAGCCCTGAGGTGGGGCTCAATCCAAGGACACATGAGATCATGACTTGAGCTGAAATCAGGAGTCAGATGCTTAACTGACTGAGCCACCCAGGTGCCCCAAAATAGGAGACTTTTTAGAAGTTTTTTTCCTTTTTTTTGGTAGCAAAGGGAATGTGCTGTTTTTATTTTTCTCAGGTTTTTTGGCTTCATATATGTTTTATTATAATGTCAATATAATAAAAATTATATTTTTCGTCGCATTTTTCTGTGTTCTAATACAGACCTAATTCTTTCAATATATGTATTTTTGACAATTAGATAGACTATTGATCTACTTAAGTATTCCTGATTAAAGGAAATCATTTCCCCCTTTTTTTTTTTGCACTAAGCTATGCTGCATTTCTGTATTTTTATACAGAAAACTCTAAGCTTTGGCCTATAATCAGGCTATTCTGTCATCAAGTACCTAGATTATGGGAACCAGAACTATAGGCCTTTTAGCCATATATTAAGGAAGAACTTAACTGAGATTATTATGATTGTCAATCTATTATCTATTTAAAAATTTAAAACCTGATTACTCGACATATATAAATTTAATACTACCTTGAAATAGATTTTTAAATGAATAAAGGACAGGTTATTAAATAAAGTGTAACAAACCTATATGTGTTATCATTTACTTATTAATTACACCTGCAAACTGGGAGTTAAAATACTTTTTTAACTTATGAAGCTTTATCTAATCGTCAGAGCTTTCTTAGGGTTTGTCCAAGTCCTACTGAAAGACTCCTTAAACACTTGCAACTTTTTTAAGTTGCCTTTGAAAAAAAATAACACATTAAGATTCCTTCTATTGCAACATTCCTCCCTCACCCCAGTCTATTTTTGTCATAGCACGTATCACCAGAGAGGGATGATTGCTCAAAGAGAACTTGAATGCTCTTATCACAAGGCAGAATGGATGTTGTGCATGCAGAAAGAAGAGATATCCATTACAATTTACAACATGTACTCAGCAATTATTATATATCAGGCACTGTACTATGCCTTTTTCAGATATTATATAGTATTATATAGTATTCACAAGTAATTTATCCAAAGTTTTGTTGGGGAGGCAATAAGAGAATTAATCTATAATATAATATCAAGTAGTTGTAAGTATGCTGGACAATGATTAAACAAAATAGAGAGATAGAGCAATGACCCAGAATGATAGGACCAAGGGATCAATTTAGATAAGAAGGTCAGGGCGAATCTGAGGAAGTGAAGTCTTAGCAGACACTTGAATGTAGTAAAGGACAACTCATGGAAGTTCCTGGTTAATACCATTCTGGACAGGAAAAAGACAAGTACAAAGCCATGAATTGGGAATGAACTTGGCATGTTTGAAGAAAACCAAAGAAAAAGGGGCACCTGGGTGCTCAGTCAATTAAGCATCTGACTCTTGGTTTTGGCTCAGGTCATGATCTCATGGGTCATGAGATTGAGCCCCACTTTGGGCTCTGTGCTCAGTGGGGAGTCTGCTTGAAGATTCTTTCCCTCTGCCCCTCCCCCCATGCATGCATGCATGCATGCTCTCTCTCTTTAAAATAAATAAATAGGGGAAGGAGTTAAGATGGCGGAGGAGTAGGAGACACCGTTTTCAGCCGGTCCTCCGAGTTGAGCTGGATAGGTACCAGACCAGCCTAAACAACCACGGAACCAGCCTGAGACGCAGGAAGACGCATCTGGATCTCTACAAATGAATATCTCCAGCGCTGAGTATTGAGGTACGAAGCGGGGAGCCATGAAACCGCGCACAGATACCGGAAGATAAACGGAAGGGGGAGGGAGCCGCCGCGTTCGGGCGCCGGGAAGCGGTAGCCACTTGCACGGGCAAGAAACTATAAATCACTCTTGAAAGACATTGAGGAAGACATAAAAGATGGAAAGATATTCCATGCTCATGGATCGGAAGAATTAACATAGTTAAAAATGTCCATGCTACCCAGAGCAATGTACACTTTCAATGCTATCCCGATCAAAATACCAAGGACATTTTTCAAAGAACTGGAACAAACAGTCCTTAAATTTGTATGGAACCAGAAAAGGCCCCGAATCTCCAAGGAACTGTTGAAAAGGAAAAACAAAGCTGGGGGCATCACAATGCCGGATTTCGAGCTTACTACAAAGCTGTGATCACAAAGACAGCATGGTACTGGCACAAAAACAGACACATAGACCAATGGAACAGAATAGAGAGCCCAGAAATGGACCCTCGGCTCTTTGGGCAACTAATATTTGATAAAGCAGGAAAACATCCGGTGGGAAAAAGACAGTCTCTTCAATAAATGGTGCTGGGAAAATTGGACAGCTACATGCAAAAAATGAAACTTGACCACTATCTCACACCATACACAAAAATAAACTCCAAATGGATGAAAGAGACTCAATGTGAGACGGGAGAATCCATCAAAATTCTAGAGGAGAACATAGGCAACAACCTCTACGACATCGCCAAAGCAACCTTTTCATGACACATCCCCAAAGGCAAGAGAAACAAAAGATAAAATGAATTTATGGGACTTCATCAAGATTAAAAGTTTCTGCACAGCCAGGAAACAGTCAGAAAACTAAGAGGCAGCCCACGGAATGGGGAGAATATATTTGCAAATGACACTACAGATAAAGGACTGGTATCCAAGATCTACAAAGAACTTCTCAAACTCAATACACGAGAAACAAATAAACAAATCAAAAAATGGGCAGAAGATATGAACAGACACTTTTCCAATGAAGACTACAAATGGCTAACAGACACATTAAAAATGTTCAAAATCATTAGCCATCAAGGAAATTCAAATCAAAACCACACTGAGATACCACCTTACGCCAGTTAGAATGGCAAAAATTGACAAGGCAAAGAAACAACAATTGCTTGGAGAGGATGTGGAGAAAGGGGATCCCTCCTACATTGTTGGTGGGGCAGTTGGTACAGCCACTCTGGAAAACAGTGTGGAGGTCCCTTAAAAGTTAAAAATTGAGCTACCCTATGATCCAGCCATTGCACTACTGGGTATTTACCCCAAAGATACAGAGCGTAGTGAAGAGAAGGGCCATATGCACCCCAATGTTCATAGCAGCAATGTCCACAATAGCTAAATCGTGGAAGGAGCACGAGATGCCCTTCAACAGATGACTGGATTAAGAAGTTGTGGTCCATATATACAATGGAATATTACTCAGCTATCAGAAAGAACGAGAGTTCTCAACATTTGCTACAACATGGACAGCACTGGAGGAGATAATGCTAAGTGAAATAAGTCAAGCAGAGAAAGACAACTATCATATGATTTCTCTCATCTATGGAACATAAGAACTAGGATGATCAGTAGGGGAAGGGATAAAGAAAGGGGGGGTAATCAGAAGGGGGAATGAAACATGAGAGACTATGGACTATGAGAAACAAACTGAGGACTT